>NC_135414.1:0-300000 GCF_051991245.1 Festucalex cinctus
GAAATTGCTTGGGCACCTGTTAATTTTTAAGATTTTGACACATTCAGCTCAAATGTACAATCATGCGCTAAAAACGCATTTAAAGCAATAAAAAGGTGATTATGGCTGTCAAACCTAAACCAAACGTTGTGCACTCAAATCTTTTGCTGTATTTAGTTTATTTTGGCATCCGGATGATGATTCTAGCATGAAATTGCTTGGGCACCTGTTAATTTTTAAGATTTTGACACATTCAGCTCAAATGTACACAATTGCTGATTATGGCTGTCAAATCTAAACCAAACGTTGTGCACTCAAATCTTTTGCTGTATTTAGTTTATTTTGGCGTCCGGATGATGATTCTAGCATGAAATTGCTTGGGCACCTGTTAATTTTTAAGATTTTGACACATTCAGCTCAAATGTACAATCATGCGCTACAAACGCATTTAAAGCAATAAAAAGGTGATTATGGCTGTCAAACCTAAACCAAACGTTGTGCACTCAAATCTTTTGCTATATTTAGTTTATTTTGGCATCCGGATGATGATTCTAGCATGAAATTGCTTGGGCACCTGTTAATTTTTAAGATTTTGACACATTCAGCTCAAATGTACACAATTGCTGATTATGGCTGTCAAACCTAAACCAAACGTTGTGCACTCAAATCTTTTGCTGTATTTAGTTTATTTTGGCATCCGGATGATGATTCTAGCATGAAATTGCTTGGGCACCTGTTAATTTTTAAGATTTTGACACATTCAGCTCAAATGTACACAATTGCTGATTATGGCTGTCAAATCTAAACCAAACGTTGTGCACTCAAATCTTTTGCTGTATTTAGTTTATTTTGGCATCCGGATGATGATTCTAGCATGAAATTGCTTGGGCACCTGTTAATTTTTAAGATTTTGACACATTCAGCTCAAATGTACACAATTGCTGATTATGGCTGTCAAATCTAAACCAAACGTTGTGCACTCAAATCTTTTGCTGTATTTAGTTTATTTTGGCATCCGGATGATGATTCTAGCATGAAATTGCTTGGGCACCTGTTAATTTTTAAGATTTTGACACATTCAGCTCAAATGTACAATCATGCGCTACAAACGCATTTAAAGCAATAAAAAGGTGATTATGGCTGTCAAACCTAAACCAAACGTTGTGCACTCAAATCTTTTGCTATATTTAGTTTATTTTGGCATCCGGATGATGATTCTAGCATGAAATTGCTTGGGCACCTGTTAATTTTTAAGATTTTGACACATTCAGCTCAAATGTACAATCATGCGCTAAAAACGCATTTAAAGCAATAAAAAGGTGATTATGGCTGTCAAACCTAAACCAAACGTTGTGCACTCAAATCTTTTGCTGTATTTAGTTTATTTTGGCATCCGGATGATGATTCTAGCATGAAATTGCTTGGGCACCTGTTCATTTTTAAGATTTTGACACATTCAGCTCAAATGTACAATCATGCGCTAAAAACGCATTTAAAGCAATAAAAAGGTGATTATGGCTGTCAAACCTAAACCAAACGTTGTGCACTCAAATCTTTTGCTGTATTTAGTTTATTTTGGCATCCGGATGATGATTCTAGCATGAAATTACTTGGGCACCTGTTAATTTTTAAGATTTTGACACATTCAGCTCAAATGTACACAATTGCTGATTATGGCTGTCAAATCTAAACCAAACGTTGTGCACTCAAATCTTTTGCTGTATTTAGTTTATTTTGGCATCCGGATGATGATTCTAGCATGAAATTGCTTGGGCACCTGTTAATTTTTAAGATTTTGACACATTCAGCTCAAATGTACAATCATGCGCTACAAACACATTTAAAGCAATAAAAAGGTGATTATGGCTGTCAAACCTAAACCAAACGTTGTGCACTCAAATCTTTTGCTATATTTAGTTTATTTTGGCATCCGGATGATGATTCTAGCATGAAATTGCTTGGGCACCTGTTAATTTTTAAGATTTTGACACATTCAGCTCAAATGTACACAATTGCTGATTATGGCTGTCAAACCTAAACCAAACGTTGTGCACTCAAATCTTTTGCTATATTTAGTTTATTTTGGCATCCGGATGATGATTCTAGCATGAAATTGCTTGGGCACCTGTTAATTTTTAAGATTTTGACACATTCAGCTCAAATGTACACAATTGCTGATTATGGCTGTCAAACCTAAACCAAACGTTGTGCACTCAAATCTTTTGCTATATTTAGTTTATTTTGGCATCCGGATGATGATTCTAGCATGAAATTGCTTGGGCACCTGTTAATTTTTAAGATTTTGACACATTCAGCTCAAATGTACAATCATGCGCTACAAACGCATTTAAAGCAATAAAAAGGTGATTATGGCTGTCAAACCTAAACCAAACGTTGTGCACTCAAATCTTTTGCTATATTTAGTTTATTTTGGCATCCGGATGATGATTCTAGCATGAAATTGCTTGGGCACCTGTTAATTTTTAAGATTTTGACACATTCAGCTCAAATGTACACAATTGCTGATTATGGCTGTCAAACCTAAACCAAACGTTGTGCACTCAAATCTTTTGCTATATTTAGTTTATTTTGGCATCCGGATGATGATTCTAGCATGAAATTGCTTGGGCACCTGTTAATTTTTAAGATTTTGACACATTCAGCTCAAATGTACAATCATGCGCTAAAAACGCATTTAAAGCAATAAAAAGGTGATTATGGCTGTCAAACCTAAACCAAACGTTGTGCACTCAAATCCTTTGCTGTATTTAGTTTATTTTGGCATCCGGATGATGATTCTAGCATGAAATTGCTTGGGCACCTGTTAATTTTTAAGATTTTGACACATTCAGCTCAAATGTACACAATTGCTGATTATGGCTGTCAAATCTAAACCAAACGTTGTGCACTCAAATCTTTTGCTGTATTTAGTTTATTTTGGCATCCGGATGATGATTCTAGCATGAAATTGCTTGGGCACCTGTTAATTTTTAAGATTTTGACACATTCAGCTCAAATGTACAATCATGCGCTAAAAACGCATTTAAAGCAATAAAAAGGTGATTATGGCTGTCAAACCTAAACCAAACGTTGTGCACTCAAATCTTTTGCTGTATTTAGTTTATTTTGGCATCCGGATGATGATTCTAGCATGAAATTGCTTGGGCACCTGTTAATTTTTAAGATTTTGACACATTCAGCTCAAATGTACACAATTGCTGATTATGGCTGTCAAATCTAAACCAAACGTTGTGCACTCAAATCTTTTGCTGTATTTAGTTTATTTTGGCGTCCGGATGATGATTCTAGCATGAAATTGCTTGGGCACCTGTTAATTTTTAAGATTTTGACACATTCAGCTCAAATGTACAATCATGCGCTACAAACGCATTTAAAGCAATAAAAAGGTGATTATGGCTGTCAAACCTAAACCAAACGTTGTGCACTCAAATCTTTTGCTATATTTAGTTTATTTTGGCATCCGGATGATGATTCTAGCATGAAATTGCTTGGGCACCTGTTAATTTTTAAGATTTTGACACATTCAGCTCAAATGTACACAATTGCTGATTATGGCTGTCAAACCTAAACCAAACGTTGTGCACTCAAATCTTTTGCTGTATTTAGTTTATTTTGGCATCCGGATGATGATTCTAGCATGAAATTGCTTGGGCACCTGTTAATTTTTAAGATTTTGACACATTCAGCTCAAATGTACACAATTGCTGATTATGGCTGTCAAATCTAAACCAAACGTTGTGCACTCAAATCTTTTGCTGTATTTAGTTTATTTTGGCATCCGGATGATGATTCTAGCATGAAATTGCTTGGGCACCTGTTAATTTTTAAGATTTTGACACATTCAGCTCAAATGTACAATCATGCGCTAAAAACGCATTTAAAGCAATAAAAAGGTGATTATGGCTGTCAAACCTAAACCAAACGTTGTGCACTCAAATCTTTTGCTGTATTTAGTTTATTTTGGCATCCGGATGATGATTCTAGCATGAAATTGCTTGGGCACCTGTTAATTTTTAAGATTTTGACACATTCAGCTCAAATGTACACAATTGCTGATTATGGCTGTCAAATCTAAACCAAACGTTGTGCACTCAAATCTTTTGCTGTATTTAGTTTATTTTGGCATCCGGATGATGATTCTAGCATGAAATTGCTTGGGCACCTGTTAATTTTTAAGATTTTGACACATTCAGCTCAAATGTACAATCATGCGCTACAAACGCATTTAAAGCAATAAAAAGGTGATTATGGCTGTCAAACCTAAACCAAACGTTGTGCACTCAAATCTTTTGCTATATTTAGTTTATTTTGGCATCCGGATGATGATTCTAGCATGAAATTGCTTGGGCACCTGTTAATTTTTAAGATTTTGACACATTCAGCTCAAATGTACACAATTGCTGATTATGGCTGTCAAACCTAAACCAAACGTTGTGCACTCAAATCTTTTGCTATATTTAGTTTATTTTGGCATCCGGATGATGATTCTAACATGAAATTGCTTGGGCACCTGTTAATTTTTAAGATTTTGACACATTCAGCTCAAATGTACAATCATGCGCTAAAAACGCATTTAAAGCAATAAAAAGGTGATTATGGCTGTCAAACCTAAACCAAACGTTGTGCACTCAAATCTTTTGCTGTATTTAGTTTATTTTGGCATCCGGATGATGATTCTAGCATGAAATTGCTTGGGCACCTGTTAATTTTTAAGATTTTGACACATTCAGCTCAAATGTACACAATTGCTGATTATGGCTGTCAAATCTAAACCAAACGTTGTGCACTCAAATCTTTTGCTGTATTTAGTTTATTTTGGCATCCGGATGATGATTCTAGCATGAAATTGCTTGGGCACCTGTTAATTTTTAAGATTTTGACACATTCAGCTCAAATGTACAATCATGCGCTAAAAACGCATTTAAAGCAATAAAAAGGTGATTATGGCTGTCAAACCTAAACCAAACGTTGTGCACTCAAATCTTTTGCTGTATTTAGTTTATTTTGGCATCCGGATGATGATTCTAGCATGAAATTGCTTGGGCACTTGTTAATTTTTAAGATTTTGACACATTCAGCTCAAATGTACACAATTGCTGATTATGGCTGTCAAATCTAAACCAAACGTTGTGCACTCAAATCTTTTGCTGTATTTAGTTTATTTTGGCATCCGGATGATGATTCTAGCATGAAATTGCTTGGGCACCTGTTAATTTTTAAGATTTTGACACATTCAGCTCAAATGTACAATCATGCGCTAAAAACGCATTTAAAGCAATAAAAAGGTGATTATGGCTGTCAAACCTAAACCAAACGTTGTGCACTCAAATCTTTTGCTGTATTTAGTTTATTTTGGCATCCGGATGATGATTCTAGCATGAAATTACTTGGGCACCTGTTAATTTTTAAGATTTTGACACATTCAGCTCAAATGTACACAATTGCTGATTATGGCTGTCAAATCTAAACCAAACGTTGTGCACTCAAATCTTTTGCTGTATTTAGTTTATTTTGGCATCCGGATGATGATTCTAGCATGAAATTGCTTGGGCACCTGTTAATTTTTAAGATTTTGACACATTCAGCTCAAATGTACAATCATGCGCTACAAACGCATTTAAAGCAATAAAAAGGTGATTATGGCTGTCAAACCTAAACCAAACGTTGTGCACTCAAATCTTTTGCTATATTTAGTTTATTTTGGCATCCGGATGATGATTCTAGCATGAAATTGCTTGGGCACCTGTTAATTTTTAAGATTTTGACACATTCAGCTCAAATGTACACAATTGCTGATTATGGCTGTCAAACCTAAACCAAACGTTGTGCACTCAAATCTTTTGCTATATTTAGTTTATTTTGGCATCCGGATGATGATTCTAGCATGAAATTGCTTGGGCACCTGTTAATTTTTAAGATTTTGACACATTCAGCTCAAATGTACACAATTGCTGATTATGGCTGTCAAACCTAAACCAAACGTTGTGCACTCAAATCTTTTGCTATATTTAGTTTATTTTGGCATCCGGATGATGATTCTAGCATGAAATTGCTTGGGCACCTGTTAATTTTTAAGATTTTGACACATTCAGCTCAAATGTACAATCATGCGCTAAAAACGCATTTAAAGCAATAAAAAGGTGATTATGGCTGTCAAACCTAAACCAAACGTTGTGCACTCAAATCTTTTGCTGTATTTAGTTTATTTTGGCATCCGGATGATGATTCTAGCATGAAATTGCTTGGGCACCTGTTAATTTTTAAGATTTTGACACATTCAGCTCAAATGTACACAATTGCTGATTATGGCTGTCAAATCTAAACCAAACGTTGTGCACTCAAATCTTTTGCTGTATTTAGTTTATTTTGGCATCCGGATGATGATTCTAGCATGAAATTGCTTGGGCACCTGTTAATTTTTAAGATTTTGACACATTCAGCTCAAATGTACAATCATGCGCTAAAAACGCATTTAAAGCAATAAAAAGGTGATTATGGCTGTCAAACCTAAACCAAACGTTGTGCACTCAAATCTTTTGCTGTATTTAGTTTATTTTGGCATCCGGATGATGATTCTAGCATGAAATTGCTTGGGCACCTGTTAATTTTTAAGATTTTGACACATTCAGCTCAAATGTACACAATTGCTGATTATGGCTGTCAAATCTAAACCAAACGTTGTGCACTCAAATCTTTTGCTGTATTTAGTTTATTTTGGCGTCCGGATGATGATTCTAGCATGAAATTGCTTGGGCACCTGTTAATTTTTAAGATTTTGACACATTCAGCTCAAATGTACAATCATGCGCTACAAACGCATTTAAAGCAATAAAAAGGTGATTATGGCTGTCAAACCTAAACCAAACGTTGTGCACTCAAATCTTTTGCTATATTTAGTTTATTTTGGCATCCGGATGATGATTCTAGCATGAAATTGCTTGGGCACCTGTTAATTTTTAAGATTTTGACACATTCAGCTCAAATGTACACAATTGCTGATTATGGCTGTCAAACCTAAACCAAACGTTGTGCACTCAAATCTTTTGCTGTATTTAGTTTATTTTGGCATCCGGATGATGATTCTAGCATGAAATTGCTTGGGCACCTGTTAATTTTTAAGATTTTGACACATTCAGCTCAAATGTACACAATTGCTGATTATGGCTGTCAAATCTAAACCAAACGTTGTGCACTCAAATCTTTTGCTGTATTTAGTTTATTTTGGCATCCGGATGATGATTCTAGCATGAAATTGCTTGGGCACCTGTTAATTTTTAAGATTTTGACACATTCAGCTCAAATGTACACAATTGCTGATTATGGCTGTCAAATCTAAACCAAACGTTGTGCACTCAAATCTTTTGCTGTATTTAGTTTATTTTGGCATCCGGATGATGATTCTAGCATGAAATTGCTTGGGCACCTGTTAATTTTTAAGATTTTGACACATTCAGCTCAAATGTACAATCATGCGCTACAAACGCATTTAAAGCAATAAAAAGGTGATTATGGCTGTCAAACCTAAACCAAACGTTGTGCACTCAAATCTTTTGCTATATTTAGTTTATTTTGGCATCCGGATGATGATTCTAGCATGAAATTGCTTGGGCACCTGTTAATTTTTAAGATTTTGACACATTCAGCTCAAATGTACAATCATGCGCTAAAAACGCATTTAAAGCAATAAAAAGGTGATTATGGCTGTCAAACCTAAACCAAACGTTGTGCACTCAAATCTTTTGCTGTATTTAGTTTATTTTGGCATCCGGATGATGATTCTAGCATGAAATTGCTTGGGCACCTGTTCATTTTTAAGATTTTGACACATTCAGCTCAAATGTACAATCATGCGCTAAAAACGCATTTAAAGCAATAAAAAGGTGATTATGGCTGTCAAACCTAAACCAAACGTTGTGCACTCAAATCTTTTGCTGTATTTAGTTTATTTTGGCATCCGGATGATGATTCTAGCATGAAATTACTTGGGCACCTGTTAATTTTTAAGATTTTGACACATTCAGCTCAAATGTACACAATTGCTGATTATGGCTGTCAAATCTAAACCAAACGTTGTGCACTCAAATCTTTTGCTGTATTTAGTTTATTTTGGCATCCGGATGATGATTCTAGCATGAAATTGCTTGGGCACCTGTTAATTTTTAAGATTTTGACACATTCAGCTCAAATGTACAATCATGCGCTACAAACACATTTAAAGCAATAAAAAGGTGATTATGGCTGTCAAACCTAAACCAAACGTTGTGCACTCAAATCTTTTGCTATATTTAGTTTATTTTGGCATCCGGATGATGATTCTAGCATGAAATTGCTTGGGCACCTGTTAATTTTTAAGATTTTGACACATTCAGCTCAAATGTACACAATTGCTGATTATGGCTGTCAAACCTAAACCAAACGTTGTGCACTCAAATCTTTTGCTATATTTAGTTTATTTTGGCATCCGGATGATGATTCTAGCATGAAATTGCTTGGGCACCTGTTAATTTTTAAGATTTTGACACATTCAGCTCAAATGTACACAATTGCTGATTATGGCTGTCAAACCTAAACCAAACGTTGTGCACTCAAATCTTTTGCTATATTTAGTTTATTTTGGCATCCGGATGATGATTCTAGCATGAAATTGCTTGGGCACCTGTTAATTTTTAAGATTTTGACACATTCAGCTCAAATGTACAATCATGCGCTACAAACGCATTTAAAGCAATAAAAAGGTGATTATGGCTGTCAAACCTAAACCAAACGTTGTGCACTCAAATCTTTTGCTATATTTAGTTTATTTTGGCATCCGGATGATGATTCTAGCATGAAATTGCTTGGGCACCTGTTAATTTTTAAGATTTTGACACATTCAGCTCAAATGTACACAATTGCTGATTATGGCTGTCAAACCTAAACCAAACGTTGTGCACTCAAATCTTTTGCTATATTTAGTTTATTTTGGCATCCGGATGATGATTCTAGCATGAAATTGCTTGGGCACCTGTTAATTTTTAAGATTTTGACACATTCAGCTCAAATGTACAATCATGCGCTAAAAACGCATTTAAAGCAATAAAAAGGTGATTATGGCTGTCAAACCTAAACCAAACGTTGTGCACTCAAATCCTTTGCTGTATTTAGTTTATTTTGGCATCCGGATGATGATTCTAGCATGAAATTGCTTGGGCACCTGTTAATTTTTAAGATTTTGACACATTCAGCTCAAATGTACACAATTGCTGATTATGGCTGTCAAATCTAAACCAAACGTTGTGCACTCAAATCTTTTGCTGTATTTAGTTTATTTTGGCATCCGGATGATGATTCTAGCATGAAATTGCTTGGGCACCTGTTAATTTTTAAGATTTTGACACATTCAGCTCAAATGTACAATCATGCGCTAAAAACGCATTTAAAGCAATAAAAAGGTGATTATGGCTGTCAAACCTAAACCAAACGTTGTGCACTCAAATCTTTTGCTGTATTTAGTTTATTTTGGCATCCGGATGATGATTCTAGCATGAAATTGCTTGGGCACCTGTTAATTTTTAAGATTTTGACACATTCAGCTCAAATGTACACAATTGCTGATTATGGCTGTCAAATCTAAACCAAACGTTGTGCACTCAAATCTTTTGCTGTATTTAGTTTATTTTGGCGTCCGGATGATGATTCTAGCATGAAATTGCTTGGGCACCTGTTAATTTTTAAGATTTTGACACATTCAGCTCAAATGTACAATCATGCGCTACAAACGCATTTAAAGCAATAAAAAGGTGATTATGGCTGTCAAACCTAAACCAAACGTTGTGCACTCAAATCTTTTGCTATATTTAGTTTATTTTGGCATCCGGATGATGATTCTAGCATGAAATTGCTTGGGCACCTGTTAATTTTTAAGATTTTGACACATTCAGCTCAAATGTACACAATTGCTGATTATGGCTGTCAAACCTAAACCAAACGTTGTGCACTCAAATCTTTTGCTGTATTTAGTTTATTTTGGCATCCGGATGATGATTCTAGCATGAAATTGCTTGGGCACCTGTTAATTTTTAAGATTTTGACACATTCAGCTCAAATGTACACAATTGCTGATTATGGCTGTCAAATCTAAACCAAACGTTGTGCACTCAAATCTTTTGCTGTATTTAGTTTATTTTGGCATCCGGATGATGATTCTAGCATGAAATTGCTTGGGCACCTGTTAATTTTTAAGATTTTGACACATTCAGCTCAAATGTACACAATTGCTGATTATGGCTGTCAAATCTAAACCAAACGTTGTGCACTCAAATCTTTTGCTGTATTTAGTTTATTTTGGCATCCGGATGATGATTCTAGCATGAAATTGCTTGGGCACCTGTTAATTTTTAAGATTTTGACACATTCAGCTCAAATGTACAATCATGCGCTACAAACGCATTTAAAGCAATAAAAAGGTGATTATGGCTGTCAAACCTAAACCAAACGTTGTGCACTCAAATCTTTTGCTATATTTAGTTTATTTTGGCATCCGGATGATGATTCTAGCATGAAATTGCTTGGGCACCTGTTAATTTTTAAGATTTTGACACATTCAGCTCAAATGTACAATCATGCGCTAAAAACGCATTTAAAGCAATAAAAAGGTGATTATGGCTGTCAAACCTAAACCAAACGTTGTGCACTCAAATCTTTTGCTGTATTTAGTTTATTTTGGCATCCGGATGATGATTCTAGCATGAAATTGCTTGGGCACCTGTTCATTTTTAAGATTTTGACACATTCAGCTCAAATGTACAATCATGCGCTAAAAACGCATTTAAAGCAATAAAAAGGTGATTATGGCTGTCAAACCTAAACCAAACGTTGTGCACTCAAATCTTTTGCTGTATTTAGTTTATTTTGGCATCCGGATGATGATTCTAGCATGAAATTACTTGGGCACCTGTTAATTTTTAAGATTTTGACACATTCAGCTCAAATGTACACAATTGCTGATTATGGCTGTCAAATCTAAACCAAACGTTGTGCACTCAAATCTTTTGCTGTATTTAGTTTATTTTGGCATCCGGATGATGATTCTAGCATGAAATTGCTTGGGCACCTGTTAATTTTTAAGATTTTGACACATTCAGCTCAAATGTACAATCATGCGCTACAAACGCATTTAAAGCAATAAAAAGGTGATTATGGCTGTCAAACCTAAACCAAACGTTGTGCACTCAAATCTTTTGCTATATTTAGTTTATTTTGGCATCCGGATGATGATTCTAGCATGAAATTGCTTGGGCACCTGTTAATTTTTAAGATTTTGACACATTCAGCTCAAATGTACACAATTGCTGATTATGGCTGTCAAACCTAAACCAAACGTTGTGCACTCAAATCTTTTGCTATATTTAGTTTATTTTGGCATCCGGATGATGATTCTAGCATGAAATTGCTTGGGCACCTGTTAATTTTTAAGATTTTGACACATTCAGCTCAAATGTACAATCATGCGCTAAAAACGCATTTAAAGCAATAAAAAGGTGATTATGGCTGTCAAACCTAAACCAAACGTTGTGCACTCAAATCTTTTGCTGTATTTAGTTTATTTTGGCATCCGGATGATGATTCTAGCATGAAATTGCTTGGGCACCTGTTAATTTTTAAGATTTTGACACATTCAGCTCAAATGTACACAATTGCTGATTATGGCTGTCAAATCTAAACCAAACGTTGTGCACTCAAATCTTTTGCTGTATTTAGTTTATTTTGGCATCCGGATGATGATTCTAGCATGAAATTGCTTGGGCACCTGTTAATTTTTAAGATTTTGACACATTCAGCTCAAATGTACAATCATGCGCTAAAAACGCATTTAAAGCAATAAAAAGGTGATTATGGCTGTCAAACCTAAACCAAACGTTGTGCACTCAAATCTTTTGCTGTATTTAGTTTATTTTGGCATCCGGATGATGATTCTAGCATGAAATTGCTTGGGCACCTGTTAATTTTTAAGATTTTGACACATTCAGCTCAAATGTACACAATTGCTGATTATGGCTGTCAAATCTAAACCAAACGTTGTGCACTCAAATCTTTTGCTGTATTTAGTTTATTTTGGCGTCCGGATGATGATTCTAGCATGAAATTGCTTGGGCACCTGTTAATTTTTAAGATTTTGACACATTCAGCTCAAATGTACAATCATGCGCTACAAACGCATTTAAAGCAATAAAAAGGTGATTATGGCTGTCAAACCTAAACCAAACGTTGTGCACTCAAATCTTTTGCTATATTTAGTTTATTTTGGCATCCGGATGATGATTCTAGCATGAAATTGCTTGGGCACCTGTTAATTTTTAAGATTTTGACACATTCAGCTCAAATGTACACAATTGCTGATTATGGCTGTCAAACCTAAACCAAACGTTGTGCACTCAAATCTTTTGCTGTATTTAGTTTATTTTGGCATCCGGATGATGATTCTAGCATGAAATTGCTTGGGCACCTGTTAATTTTTAAGATTTTGACACATTCAGCTCAAATGTACACAATTGCTGATTATGGCTGTCAAATCTAAACCAAACGTTGTGCACTCAAATCTTTTGCTGTATTTAGTTTATTTTGGCATCCGGATGATGATTCTAGCATGAAATTGCTTGGGCACCTGTTAATTTTTAAGATTTTGACACATTCAGCTCAAATGTACAATCATGCGCTAAAAACGCATTTAAAGCAATAAAAAGGTGATTATGGCTGTCAAACCTAAACCAAACGTTGTGCACTCAAATCTTTTGCTGTATTTAGTTTATTTTGGCATCCGGATGATGATTCTAGCATGAAATTGCTTGGGCACCTGTTATTTTTTAAGATTTTGACACATTCAGCTCAAATGTACACAATTGCTGATTATGGCTGTCAAATCTAAACCAAACGTTGTGCACTCAAATCTTTTGCTGTATTTAGTTTATTTTGGCGTCCGGATGATGATTCTAGCATGAAATTGCTTGGGCACCTGTTAATTTTTAAGATTTTGACACATTCAGCTCAAATGTACAATCATGCGCTACAAACGCATTTAAAGCAATAAAAAGGTGATTATGGCTGTCAAACCTAAACCAAACGTTGTGCACTCAAATCTTTTGCTATATTTAGTTTATTTTGGCATCCGGATGATGATTCTAGCATGAAATTGCTTGGGCACCTGTTAATTTTTAAGATTTTGACACATTCAGCTCAAATGTACACAATTGCTGATTATGGCTGTCAAACCTAAACCAAACGTTGTGCACTCAAATCTTTTGCTGTATTTAGTTTATTTTGGCATCCGGATGATGATTCTAGCATGAAATTGCTTGGGCACCTGTTAATTTTTAAGATTTTGACACATTCAGCTCAAATGTACACAATTGCTGATTATGGCTGTCAAATCTAAACCAAACGTTGTGCACTCAAATCTTTTGCTGTATTTAGTTTATTTTGGCATCCGGATGATGATTCTAGCATGAAATTGCTTGGGCACCTGTCAATTTTTAAGATTTTGACACATTCAGCTCAAATGTACAATCATGCGCTAAAAACGCATTTAAAGCAATAAAAAGGTGATTATGGCTGTCAAACCTAAACCAAACGTTGTGCACTCAAATCTTTTGCTGTATTTAGTTTATTTTGGCATCCGGATGATGATTCTAGCATGAAATTGCTTGGGCACTTGTTAATTTTTAAGATTTTGACACATTCAGCTCAAATGTACACAATTGCTGATTATGGCTGTCAAATCTAAACCAAACGTTGTGCACTCAAATCTTTTGCTGTATTTAGTTTATTTTGGCACCCGGATGATGATTCTAGCATGAAATTGCTTGGGCACCTGTTAATTTTTAAGATTTTGACACATTCAGCTCAAATGTACAATCATGCGCTAAAAACGCATTTAAAGCAATAAAAAGGTGATTATGGCTGTCAAACCTAAACCAAACGTTGTGCACTCAAATCTTTTGCTATATTTAGTTTATTTTGGCATCCGGATGATGATTCTAGCATGAAATTGCTTGGGCACCTGTTAATTTTTAAGATTTTGACACATTCAGCTCAAATGTACACAATTGCTGATTATGGCTGTCAAACCTAAACCAAACGTTGTGCACTCAAATCTTTTGCTGTATTTAGTTTATTTTGGCATCCGGATGATGATTCTAGCATGAAATTGCTTGGGCACCTGTTAATTTTTAAGATTTTGACACATTCAGCTCAAATGTACACAATTGCTGATTATGGCTGTCAAATCTAAACCAAACGTTGTGCACTCAAATCTTTTGCTGTATTTAGTTTATTTTGGCATCCGGATGATGATTCTAGCATGAAATTGCTTGGGCACCTGTTAATTTTTAAGATTTTGACACATTCAGCTCAAATGTACAATCATGCGCTAAAAACGCATTTAAAGCAATAAAAAGGTGATTATGGCTGTCAAACCTAAACCAAACGTTGTGCACTCAAATCTTTTGCTGTATTTAGTTTATTTTGGCATCCGGATGATGATTCTAGCATGAAATTGCTTGGGCACCTGTTAATTTTTAAGATTTTGACACATTCAGCTCAAATGTACACAATTGCTGATTATGGCTGTCAAATCTAAACCAAACGTTGTGCACTCAAATCTTTTGCTGTATTTAGTTTATTTTGGCATCCGGATGATGATTCTAGCATGAAATTGCTTGGGCACCTGTTAATTTTTAAGATTTTGACACATTCAGCTCAAATGTACAATCATGCGCTACAAACGCATTTAAAGCAATAAAAAGGTGATTATGGCTGTCAAACCTAAACCAAACGTTGTGCACTCAAATCTTTTGCTATATTTAGTTTATTTTGGCATCCGGATGATGATTCTAGCATGAAATTGCTTGGGCACCTGTTAATTTTTAAGATTTTGACACATTCAGCTCAAATGTACACAATTGCTGATTATGGCTGTCAAACCTAAACCAAACGTTGTGCACTCAAATCTTTTGCTATATTTAGTTTATTTTGGCATCCGGATGATGATTCTAACATGAAATTGCTTGGGCACCTGTTAATTTTTAAGATTTTGACACATTCAGCTCAAATGTACAATCATGCGCTAAAAACGCATTTAAAGCAATAAAAAGGTGATTATGGCTGTCAAACCTAAACCAAACGTTGTGCACTCAAATCTTTTGCTGTATTTAGTTTATTTTGGCATCCGGATGATGATTCTAGCATGAAATTGCTTGGGCACCTGTTAATTTTTAAGATTTTGACACATTCAGCTCAAATGTACACAATTGCTGATTATGGCTGTCAAATCTAAACCAAACGTTGTGCACTCAAATCTTTTGCTGTATTTAGTTTATTTTGGCATCCGGATGATGATTCTAGCATGAAATTGCTTGGGCACCTGTTAATTTTTAAGATTTTGACACATTCAGCTCAAATGTACAATCATGCGCTAAAAACGCATTTAAAGCAATAAAAAGGTGATTATGGCTGTCAAACCTAAACCAAACGTTGTGCACTCAAATCTTTTGCTGTATTTAGTTTATTTTGGCATCCGGATGATGATTCTAGCATGAAATTGCTTGGGCACTTGTTAATTTTTAAGATTTTGACACATTCAGCTCAAATGTACACAATTGCTGATTATGGCTGTCAAATCTAAACCAAACGTTGTGCACTCAAATCTTTTGCTGTATTTAGTTTATTTTGGCATCCGGATGATGATTCTAGCATGAAATTGCTTGGGCACCTGTTAATTTTTAAGATTTTGACACATTCAGCTCAAATGTACAATCATGCGCTACAAACGCATTTAAAGCAATAAAAAGGTGATTATGGCTGTCAAACCTAAACCAAACGTTGTGCACTCAAATCTTTTGCTATATTTAGTTTATTTTGGCATCCGGATGATGATTCTAGCATGAAATTGCTTGGGCACCTGTTAATTTTTAAGATTTTGACACATTCAGCTCAAATGTACACAATTGCTGATTATGGCTGTCAAACCTAAACCAAACGTTGTGCACTCAAATCTTTTGCTGTATTTAGTTTATTTTGGCATCCGGATGATGATTCTAGCATGAAATTGCTTGGGCACCTGTTAATTTTTAAGATTTTGACACATTCAGCTCAAATGTACACAATTGCTGATTATGGCTGTCAAATCTAAACCAAACGTTGTGCACTCAAATCTTTTGCTGTATTTAGTTTATTTTGGCATCCGGATGATGATTCTAGCATGAAATTGCTTGGGCACCTGTTAATTTTTAAGATTTTGACACATTCAGCTCAAATGTACAATCATGCGCTAAAAACGCATTTAAAGCAATAAAAAGGTGATTATGGCTGTCAAACCTAAACCAAACGTTGTGCACTCAAATCTTTTGCTGTATTTAGTTTATTTTGGCATCCGGATGATGATTCTAGCATGAAATTGCTTGGGCACCTGTTAATTTTTAAGATTTTGACACATTCAGCTCAAATGTACACAATTGCTGATTATGGCTGTCAAACCTAAACCAAACGTTGTGCACTCAAATCTTTTGCTGTATTTAGTTTATTTTGGCATCCGGATGATGATTCTAGCATGAAATTGCTTGGGCACCTGTTAATTTTTAAGATTTTGACACATTCAGCTCAAATGTACACAATTGCTGATTATGGCTGTCAAATCTAAACCAAACGTTGTGCACTCAAATCTTTTGCTGTATTTAGTTTATTTTGGCATCCGGATGATGATTCTAGCATGAAATTGCTTGGGCACCTGTTAATTTTTAAGATTTTGACACATTCAGCTCAAATGTACAATCATGCGCTACAAACGCATTTAAAGCAATAAAAAGGTGATTATGGCTGTCAAACCTAAACCAAACGTTGTGCACTCAAATCTTTTGCTATATTTAGTTTATTTTGGCATCCGGATGATGATTCTAGCATGAAATTGCTTGGGCACCTGTTAATTTTTAAGATTTTGACACATTCAGCTCAAATGTACAATCATGCGCTACAAACGCATTTAAAGCAATAAAAAGGTGATTATGGCTGTCAAACCTAAACCAAACGTTGTGCACTCAAATCTTTTGCTATATTTAGTTTATTTTGGCATCCGGATGATGATTCTAGCATGAAATTGCTTGGGCACCTGTTAATTTTTAAGATTTTGACACATTCAGCTCAAATGTACACAATTGCTGATTATGGCTGTCAAACCTAAACCAAACGTTGTGCACTCAAATCTTTTGCTGTATTTAGTTTATTTTGGCATCCGGATGATGATTCTAGCATGAAATTGCTTGGGCACCTGTTAATTTTTAAGATTTTGACACATTCAGCTCAAATGTACACAATTGCTGATTATGGCTGTCAAATCTAAACCAAACGTTGTGCACTCAAATCTTTTGCTGTATTTAGTTTATTTTGGCATCCGGATGATGATTCTAGCATGAAATTGCTTGGGCACCTGTTAATTTTTAAGATTTTGACACATTCAGCTCAATGTACAATCATGCGCTAAAAACGCATTTAAAGCAATAAAAAGGTGATTATGGCTGTCAAACCTAAACCAAACGTTGTGCACTCAAATCTTTTGCTGTATTTAGTTTATTTTGGCATCCGGATGATGATTCTAGCATGAAATTGCTTGGGCACCTGTTAATTTTTAAGATTTTGACACATTCAGCTCAAATGTACACAATTGCTGATTATGGCTGTCAAACCTAAACCAAACGTTGTGCACTCAAATCTTTTGCTGTATTTAGTTTATTTTGGCATCCGGATGATGATTCTAGCATGAAATTGCTTGGGCACCTGTTAATTTTTAAGATTTTGACACATTCAGCTCAAATGTACACAATTGCTGATTATGGCTGTCAAATCTAAACCAAACGTTGTGCACTCAAATCTTTTGCTGTATTTTGTTTATTTTGGCATCCGGATGATGATTCTAGCATGAAATTGCTTGGGCACCTGTTAATTTTTAAGATTTTGACACATTCAGCTCAATGTACAATCATGCGCTACAAACGCATTTAAAGCAATAAAAGGTGATTATGGCTGTCAAACCTAAACCAAACGTTGTGCACTCAAATCTTTTGCTATATTTAGTTTATTTTGGCATCCGGATGATGATTCTAGCATGAAATTGCTTGGGCACCTGTTAATTTTTAAGATTTTGACACATTCAGCTCAAATGTACACAATTGCTGATTATGGCTGTCAAACCTAAACCAAACGTTGTGCACTCAAATCTTTTGCTATATTTAGTTTATTTTGGCATCCGGATGATGATTCTAACATGAAATTGCTTGGGCACCTGTTAATTTTTAAGATTTTGACACATTCAGCTCAAATGTACAATCATGCGCTAAAAACGCATTTAAAGCAATAAAAAGGTGATTATGGCTGTCAAACCTAAACCAAACGTTGTGCACTCAAATCTTTTGCTGTATTTAGTTTATTTTGGCATCCGGATGATGATTCTAGCATGAAATTGCTTGGGCACTTGTTAATTTTTAAGATTTTGACACATTCAGCTCAAATGTACACAATTGCTGATTATGGCTGTCAAATCTAAACCAAACGTTGTGCACTCAAATCTTTTGCTGTATTTAGTTTATTTTGGCATCCGGATGATGATTCTAGCATGAAATTGCTTGGGCACCTGTTAATTTTTAAGATTTTGACACATTCAGCTCAAATGTACAATCATGCGCTAAAAACGCATTTAAAGCAATAAAAAGGTGATTATGGCTGTCAAACCTAAACCAAACGTTGTGCACTCAAATCTTTTGCTGTATTTAGTTTATTTTGGCATCCGGATGATGATTCTAGCATGAAATTACTTGGGCACCTGTTAATTTTTAAGATTTTGACACATTCAGCTCAAATGTACACAATTGCTGATTATGGCTGTCAAATCTAAACCAAACGTTGTGCACTCAAATCTTTTGCTGTATTTAGTTTATTTTGGCATCCGGATGATGATTCTAGCATGAAATTGCTTGGGCACCTGTTAATTTTTAAGATTTTGACACATTCAGCTCAAATGTACAATCATGCGCTACAAACGCATTTAAAGCAATAAAAAGGTGATTATGGCTGTCAAACCTAAACCAAACGTTGTGCACTCAAATCTTTTGCTATATTTAGTTTATTTTGGCATCCGGATGATGATTCTAGCATGAAATTGCTTGGGCACCTGTTAATTTTTAAGATTTTGACACATTCAGCTCAAATGTACACAATTGCTGATTATGGCTGTCAAACCTAAACCAAACGTTGTGCACTCAAATCTTTTGCTGTATTTAGTTTATTTTGGCATCCGGATGATGATTCTAGCATGAAATTGCTTGGGCACCTGTTAATTTTTAAGATTTTGACACATTCAGCTCAAATGTACACAATTGCTGATTATGGCTGTCAAATCTAAACCAAACGTTGTGCACTCAAATCTTTTGCTGTATTTAGTTTATTTTGGCATCCGGATGATGATTCTAGCATGAAATTGCTTGGGCACCTGTTAATTTTTAAGATTTTGACACATTCAGCTCAAATGTACAATCATGCGCTAAAAACGCATTTAAAGCAATAAAAAGGTGATTATGGCTGTCAAACCTAAACCAAACGTTGTGCACTCAAATCTTTTGCTGTATTTAGTTTATTTTGGCATCCGGATGATGATTCTAGCATGAAATTGCTTGGGCACCTGTTAATTTTTAAGATTTTGACACATTCAGCTCAAATGTACACAATTGCTGATTATGGCTGTCAAACCTAAACCAAACGTTGTGCACTCAAATCTTTTGCTGTATTTAGTTTATTTTGGCATCCGGATGATGATTCTAGCATGAAATTGCTTGGGCACCTGTTAATTTTTAAGATTTTGACACATTCAGCTCAAATGTACACAATTGCTGATTATGGCTGTCAAATCTAAACCAAACGTTGTGCACTCAAATCTTTTGCTGTATTTAGTTTATTTTGGCATCCGGATGATGATTCTAGCATGAAATTGCTTGGGCACCTGTTAATTTTTAAGATTTTGACACATTCAGCTCAAATGTACAATCATGCGCTACAAACGCATTTAAAGCAATAAAAAGGTGATTATGGCTGTCAAACCTAAACCAAACGTTGTGCACTCAAATCTTTTGCTATATTTAGTTTATTTTGGCATCCGGATGATGATTCTAGCATGAAATTGCTTGGGCACCTGTTAATTTTTAAGATTTTGACACATTCAGCTCAAATGTACACAATTGCTGATTATGGCTGTCAAACCTAAACCAAACGTTGTGCACTCAAATCTTTTGCTATATTTAGTTTATTTTGGCATCCGGATGATGATTCTAACATGAAATTGCTTGGGCACCTGTTAATTTTTAAGATTTTGACACATTCAGCTCAAATGTACAATCATGCGCTAAAAACGCATTTAAAGCAATAAAAAGGTGATTATGGCTGTCAAACCTAAACCAAACGTTGTGCACTCAAATCTTTTGCTGTATTTAGTTTATTTTGGCATCCGGATGATGATTCTAGCATGAAATTGCTTGGGCACTTGTTAATTTTTAAGATTTTGACACATTCAGCTCAAATGTACACAATTGCTGATTATGGCTGTCAAATCTAAACCAAACGTTGTGCACTCAAATCTTTTGCTGTATTTAGTTTATTTTGGCATCCGGATGATGATTCTAGCATGAAATTGCTTGGGCACCTGTTAATTTTTAAGATTTTGACACATTCAGCTCAAATGTACAATCATGCGCTAAAAACGCATTTAAAGCAATAAAAAGGTGATTATGGCTGTCAAACCTAAACCAAACGTTGTGCACTCAAATCTTTTGCTGTATTTAGTTTATTTTGGCATCCGGATGATGATTCTAGCATGAAATTACTTGGGCACCTGTTAATTTTTAAGATTTTGACACATTCAGCTCAAATGTACACAATTGCTGATTATGGCTGTCAAATCTAAACCAAACGTTGTGCACTCAAATCTTTTGCTGTATTTAGTTTATTTTGGCATCCGGATGATGATTCTAGCATGAAATTGCTTGGGCACCTGTTAATTTTTAAGATTTTGACACATTCAGCTCAAATGTACAATCATGCGCTACAAACGCATTTAAAGCAATAAAAAGGTGATTATGGCTGTCAAACCTAAACCAAACGTTGTGCACTCAAATCTTTTGCTATATTTAGTTTATTTTGGCATCCGGATGATGATTCTAGCATGAAATTGCTTGGGCACCTGTTAATTTTTAAGATTTTGACACATTCAGCTCAAATGTACACAATTGCTGATTATGGCTGTCAAACCTAAACCAAACGTTGTGCACTCAAATCTTTTGCTGTATTTAGTTTATTTTGGCATCCGGATGATGATTCTAGCATGAAATTGCTTGGGCACCTGTTAATTTTTAAGATTTTGACACATTCAGCTCAAATGTACACAATTGCTGATTATGGCTGTCAAATCTAAACCAAACGTTGTGCACTCAAATCTTTTGCTGTATTTAGTTTATTTTGGCATCCGGATGATGATTCTAGCATGAAATTGCTTGGGCACCTGTTAATTTTTAAGATTTTGACACATTCAGCTCAAATGTACAATCATGCGCTAAAAACGCATTTAAAGCAATAAAAAGGTGATTATGGCTGTCAAACCTAAACCAAACGTTGTGCACTCAAATCTTTTGCTGTATTTAGTTTATTTTGGCATCCGGATGATGATTCTAGCATGAAATTGCTTGGGCACCTGTTAATTTTTAAGATTTTGACACATTCAGCTCAAATGTACACAATTGCTGATTATGGCTGTCAAATCTAAACCAAACGTTGTGCACTCAAATCTTTTGCTGTATTTAGTTTATTTTGGCATCCGGATGATGATTCTAGCATGAAATTGCTTGGGCACCTGTTAATTTTTAAGATTTTGACACATTCAGCTCAAATGTACAATCATGCGCTACAAACGCATTTAAAGCAATAAAAAGGTGATTATGGCTGTCAAACCTAAACCAAACGTTGTGCACTCAAATCTTTTGCTATATTTAGTTTATTTTGGCATCCGGATGATGATTCTAGCATGAAATTGCTTGGGCACCTGTTAATTTTTAAGATTTTGACACATTCAGCTCAAATGTACACAATTGCTGATTATGGCTGTCAAACCTAAACCAAACGTTGTGCACTCAAATCTTTTGCTATATTTAGTTTATTTTGGCATCCGGATGATGATTCTAACATGAAATTGCTTGGGCACCTGTTAATTTTTAAGATTTTGACACATTCAGCTCAAATGTACAATCATGCGCTAAAAACGCATTTAAAGCAATAAAAAGGTGATTATGGCTGTCAAACCTAAACCAAACGTTGTGCACTCAAATCTTTTGCTGTATTTAGTTTATTTTGGCATCCGGATGATGATTCTAGCATGAAATTGCTTGGGCACCTGTTAATTTTTAAGATTTTGACACATTCAGCTCAAATGTACACAATTGCTGATTATGGCTGTCAAATCTAAACCAAACGTTGTGCACTCAAATCTTTTGCTGTATTTAGTTTATTTTGGCATCCGGATGATGATTCTAGCATGAAATTGCTTGGGCACCTGTTAATTTTTAAGATTTTGACACATTCAGCTCAAATGTACAATCATGCGCTAAAAACGCATTTAAAGCAATAAAAAGGTGATTATGGCTGTCAAACCTAAACCAAACGTTGTGCACTCAAATCTTTTGCTGTATTTAGTTTATTTTGGCATCCGGATGATGATTCTAGCATGAAATTGCTTGGGCACCTCTTAATTTTTAAGATTTTGGCACATTCAGCTCAAATGTACACAATTGCTGATTATGGCTGTCAAATCTAAACCAAACGTTGTGCACTCAAATCTTTTGCTGTATTTAGTTTATTTTGGCGTCCGGATGATGATTCTAGCATGAAATTGCTTGGGCACCTGTTAATTTTTAAGATTTTGACACATTCAGCTCAAATGTACAATCATGCGCTACAAACGCATTTAAAGCAATAAAAAGGTGATTATGGCTGTCAAACCTAAACCAAACGTTGTGCACTCAAATCTTTTGCTATATTTAGTTTATTTTGGCATCCGGATGATGATTCTAGCATGAAATTGCTTGGGCACCTGTTAATTTGTAAGATTTTGACACATTCAGCTCAAATGTACACAATTGCTGATTATGGCTGTCAAATCTAAACCAAACGTTGTGCACTCAAATCTTTTGCTGTATTTAGTTTATTTTGGCATCCGGATGATGATTCTAGCATGAAATTGCTTGGGCACCTGTTAATTTTTAAGATTTTGACACATTCAGCTCAAATGTACACAATTGCTGATTATGGCTGTCAAATCTAAACCAAACGTTGTGCACTCAAATCTTTTGCTGTATTTAGTTTATTTTGGCCTCCGGATGATGATTCTAGCATGAAATTGCTTGGGCACCTGTTAATTTTTAAGATTTTGACACATTCAGCTCAAATGTACAATCATGCGCTAAAAACGCATTTAAAGCAATAAAAAGGTGATTATGGCTGTCAAACCTAAACCAAACGTTGTGCACTCAAATCTTTTGCTGTATTTAGTTTATTTTGGCATCCGGATGATGATTCTAGCATGAAATTGCTTGGGCACCTGTTAATTTTTAAGATTTTGACACATTCAGCTCAAATGTACACAATTGCTGATTATGGCTGTCAAACCTAAACCAAACGTTGTGCACTCAAATCTTTTGCTGTATTTAGTTTATTTTGGCATCCGGATGATGATTCTAGCATGAAATTGCTTGGGCACCTGTTAATTTTTAAGATTTTGACACATTCAGCTCAAATGTACACAATTGCTGATTATGGCTGTCAAATCTAAACCAAACGTTGTGCACTCAAATCTTTTGCTGTATTTAGTTTATTTTGGCATCCGGATGATGATTCTAGCATGAAATTGCTTGGGCACCTGTTAATTTTTAAGATTTTGACACATTCAGCTCAAATGTACAATCATGCGCTAAAAACGCATTTAAAGCAATAAAAAGGTGATTATGGCTGTCAAACCTAAACCAAACGTTGTGCACTCAAATCTTTTGCTGTATTTAGTTTATTTTGGCATCCGGATGATGATTCTAGCATGAAATTGCTTGGGCACCTGTTAATTTTTAAGATTTTGACACATTCAGCTCAAATGTACACAATTGCTGATTATGGCTGTCAAATCTAAACCAAACGTTGTGCACTCAAATCTTTTGCTGTATTTAGTTTATTTTGGCATCCGGATGATGATTCTAGCATGAAATTGCTTGGGCACCTGTTAATTTTTAAGATTTTGACACATTCAGCTCAAATGTACAATCATGCGCTACAAACGCATTTAAAGCAATAAAAAGGTGATTATGGCTGTCAAACCTAAACCAAACGTTGTGCACTCAAATCTTTTGCTGTATTTAGTTTATTTTGGCATCCGGATGATGATTCTAGCATGAAATTGCTTGGGCACCTGTTAATTTTTAAGATTTTGACACATTCAGCTCAAATGTACACAATTGCTGATTATGGCTGTCAAACCTAAACCAAACGTTGTGCACTCAAATCTTTTGCTGTATTTAGTTTATTTTGGCATCCGGATGATGATTCTAGCATGAAATTGCTTGGGCACCTGTTAATTTTTAAGATTTTGACACATTCAGCTCAAATGTACACAATTGCTGATTATGGCTGTCAAATCTAAACCAAACGTTGTGCACTCAAATCTTTTGCTGTATTTAGTTTATTTTGGCATCCGGATGATGATTCTAGCATGAAATTGCTTGGGCACCTGTTAATTTTTAAGATTTTGACACATTCAGCTCAAATGTACAATCATGCGCTACAAACGCATTTAAAGCAATAAAAAGGTGATTATGGCTGTCAAACCTAAACCAAACGTTGTGCACTCAAATCTTTTGCTATATTTAGTTTATTTTGGCATCCGGATGATGATTCTAGCATGAAATTGCTTGGGCACCTGTTAATTTTTAAGATTTTGACACATTCAGCTCAAATGTACAATCATGCGCTACAAACGCATTTAAAGCAATAAAAAGGTGATTATGGCTGTCAAACCTAAACCAAACGTTGTGCACTCAAATCTTTTGCTATATTTAGTTTATTTTGGCATCCGGATGATGATTCTAGCATGAAATTGCTTGGGCACCTGTTAATTTTTAAGATTTTGACACATTCAGCTCAAATGTACACAATTGCTGATTATGGCTGTCAAACCTAAACCAAACGTTGTGCACTCAAATCTTTTGCTGTATTTAGTTTATTTTGGCATCCGGATGATGATTCTAGCATGAAATTGCTTGGGCACCTGTTAATTTTTAAGATTTTGACACATTCAGCTCAAATGTACACAATTGCTGATTATGGCTGTCAAATCTAAACCAAACGTTGTGCACTCAAATCTTTTGCTGTATTTAGTTTATTTTGGCATCCGGATGATGATTCTAGCATGAAATTGCTTGGGCACCTGTTAATTTTTAAGATTTTGACACATTCAGCTCAAATGTACAATCATGCGCTAAAAACGCATTTAAAGCAATAAAAAGGTGATTATGGCTGTCAAACCTAAACCAAACGTTGTGCACTCAAATCTTTTGCTGTATTTAGTTTATTTTGGCATCCGGATGATGATTCTAGCATGAAATTGCTTGGGCACCTGTTAATTTTTAAGATTTTGACACATTCAGCTCAAATGTACACAATTGCTGATTATGGCTGTCAAACCTAAACCAAACGTTGTGCACTCAAATCTTTTGCTGTATTTAGTTTATTTTGGCATCCGGATGATGATTCTAGCATGAAATTGCTTGGGCACCTGTTAATTTTTAAGATTTTGACACATTCAGCTCAAATGTACACAATTGCTGATTATGGCTGTCAAATCTAAACCAAACGTTGTGCACTCAAATCTTTTGCTGTATTTTGTTTATTTTGGCATCCGGATGATGATTCTAGCATGAAATTGCTTGGGCACCTGTTAATTTTTAAGATTTTGACACATTCAGCTCAAATGTACAATCATGCGCTACAAACGCATTTAAAGCAATAAAAAGGTGATTATGGCTGTCAAACCTAAACCAAACGTTGTGCACTCAAATCTTTTGCTATATTTAGTTTATTTTGGCATCCGGATGATGATTCTAGCATGAAATTGCTTGGGCACCTGTTAATTTTTAAGATTTTGACACATTCAGCTCAAATGTACACAATTGCTGATTATGGCTGTCAAACCTAAACCAAACGTTGTGCACTCAAATCTTTTGCTATATTTAGTTTATTTTGGCATCCGGATGATGATTCTAACATGAAATTGCTTGGGCACCTGTTAATTTTTAAGATTTTGACACATTCAGCTCAAATGTACAATCATGCGCTAAAAACGCATTTAAAGCAATAAAAAGGTGATTATGGCTGTCAAACCTAAACCAAACGTTGTGCACTCAAATCTTTTGCTGTATTTAGTTTATTTTGGCATCCGGATGATGATTCTAGCATGAAATTGCTTGGGCACTTGTTAATTTTTAAGATTTTGACACATTCAGCTCAAATGTACACAATTGCTGATTATGGCTGTCAAATCTAAACCAAACGTTGTGCACTCAAATCTTTTGCTGTATTTAGTTTATTTTGGCATCCGGATGATGATTCTAGCATGAAATTGCTTGGGCACCTGTTAATTTTTAAGATTTTGACACATTCAGCTCAAATGTACAATCATGCGCTAAAAACGCATTTAAAGCAATAAAAAGGTGATTATGGCTGTCAAACCTAAACCAAACGTTGTGCACTCAAATCTTTTGCTGTATTTAGTTTATTTTGGCATCCGGATGATGATTCTAGCATGAAATTACTTGGGCACCTGTTAATTTTTAAGATTTTGACACATTCAGCTCAAATGTACACAATTGCTGATTATGGCTGTCAAATCTAAACCAAACGTTGTGCACTCAAATCTTTTGCTGTATTTAGTTTATTTTGGCATCCGGATGATGATTCTAGCATGAAATTGCTTGGGCACCTGTTAATTTTTAAGATTTTGACACATTCAGCTCAAATGTACAATCATGCGCTACAAACGCATTTAAAGCAATAAAAAGGTGATTATGGCTGTCAAACCTAAACCAAACGTTGTGCACTCAAATCTTTTGCTATATTTAGTTTATTTTGGCATCCGGATGATGATTCTAGCATGAAATTGCTTGGGCACCTGTTAATTTTTAAGATTTTGACACATTCAGCTCAAATGTACACAATTGCTGATTATGGCTGTCAAACCTAAACCAAACGTTGTGCACTCAAATCTTTTGCTGTATTTAGTTTATTTTGGCATCCGGATGATGATTCTAGCATGAAATTGCTTGGGCACCTGTTAATTTTTAAGATTTTGACACATTCAGCTCAAATGTACACAATTGCTGATTATGGCTGTCAAATCTAAACCAAACGTTGTGCACTCAAATCTTTTGCTGTATTTAGTTTATTTTGGCATCCGGATGATGATTCTAGCATGAAATTGCTTGGGCACCTGTTAATTTTTAAGATTTTGACACATTCAGCTCAAATGTACAATCATGCGCTAAAAACGCATTTAAAGCAATAAAAAGGTGATTATGGCTGTCAAACCTAAACCAAACGTTGTGCACTCAAATCTTTTGCTGTATTTAGTTTATTTTGGCATCCGGATGATGATTCTAGCATGAAATTGCTTGGGCACCTGTTAATTTTTAAGATTTTGACACATTCAGCTCAAATGTACACAATTGCTGATTATGGCTGTCAAACCTAAACCAAACGTTGTGCACTCAAATCTTTTGCTGTATTTAGTTTATTTTGGCATCCGGATGATGATTCTAGCATGAAATTGCTTGGGCACCTGTTAATTTTTAAGATTTTGACACATTCAGCTCAAATGTACACAATTGCTGATTATGGCTGTCAAATCTAAACCAAACGTTGTGCACTCAAATCTTTTGCTGTATTTAGTTTATTTTGGCATCCGGATGATGATTCTAGCATGAAATTGCTTGGGCACCTGTTAATTTTTAAGATTTTGACACATTCAGCTCAAATGTACAATCATGCGCTACAAACGCATTTAAAGCAATAAAAAGGTGATTATGGCTGTCAAACCTAAACCAAACGTTGTGCACTCAAATCTTTTGCTATATTTAGTTTATTTTGGCATCCGGATGATGATTCTAGCATGAAATTGCTTGGGCACCTGTTAATTTTTAAGATTTTGACACATTCAGCTCAAATGTACACAATTGCTGATTATGGCTGTCAAACCTAAACCAAACGTTGTGCACTCAAATCTTTTGCTATATTTAGTTTATTTTGGCATCCGGATGATGATTCTAACATGAAATTGCTTGGGCACCTGTTAATTTTTAAGATTTTGACACATTCAGCTCAAATGTACAATCATGCGCTAAAAACGCATTTAAAGCAATAAAAAGGTGATTATGGCTGTCAAACCTAAACCAAACGTTGTGCACTCAAATCTTTTGCTGTATTTAGTTTATTTTGGCATCCGGATGATGATTCTAGCATGAAATTGCTTGGGCACTTGTTAATTTTTAAGATTTTGACACATTCAGCTCAAATGTACACAATTGCTGATTATGGCTGTCAAATCTAAACCAAACGTTGTGCACTCAAATCTTTTGCTGTATTTAGTTTATTTTGGCATCCGGATGATGATTCTAGCATGAAATTGCTTGGGCACCTGTTAATTTTTAAGATTTTGACACATTCAGCTCAAATGTACAATCATGCGCTAAAAACGCATTTAAAGCAATAAAAAGGTGATTATGGCTGTCAAACCTAAACCAAACGTTGTGCACTCAAATCTTTTGCTGTATTTAGTTTATTTTGGCATCCGGATGATGATTCTAGCATGAAATTACTTGGGCACCTGTTAATTTTTAAGATTTTGACACATTCAGCTCAAATGTACACAATTGCTGATTATGGCTGTCAAATCTAAACCAAACGTTGTGCACTCAAATCTTTTGCTGTATTTAGTTTATTTTGGCATCCGGATGATGATTCTAGCATGAAATTGCTTGGGCACCTGTTAATTTTTAAGATTTTGACACATTCAGCTCAAATGTACAATCATGCGCTACAAACGCATTTAAAGCAATAAAAAGGTGATTATGGCTGTCAAACCTAAACCAAACGTTGTGCACTCAAATCTTTTGCTATATTTAGTTTATTTTGGCATCCGGATGATGATTCTAGCATGAAATTGCTTGGGCACCTGTTAATTTTTAAGATTTTGACACATTCAGCTCAAATGTACACAATTGCTGATTATGGCTGTCAAACCTAAACCAAACGTTGTGCACTCAAATCTTTTGCTGTATTTAGTTTATTTTGGCATCCGGATGATGATTCTAGCATGAAATTGCTTGGGCACCTGTTAATTTTTAAGATTTTGACACATTCAGCTCAAATGTACACAATTGCTGATTATGGCTGTCAAATCTAAACCAAACGTTGTGCACTCAAATCTTTTGCTGTATTTAGTTTATTTTGGCATCCGGATGATGATTCTAGCATGAAATTGCTTGGGCACCTGTTAATTTTTAAGATTTTGACACATTCAGCTCAAATGTACAATCATGCGCTAAAAACGCATTTAAAGCAATAAAAAGGTGATT
Organism: Festucalex cinctus; assembly: GCF_051991245.1. Classification (NCBI taxonomy): domain Eukaryota; kingdom Metazoa; phylum Chordata; class Actinopteri; order Syngnathiformes; family Syngnathidae; genus Festucalex; species Festucalex cinctus. The sequence goes on from NC_135414.1 coordinate 29,727, forward strand.
ATGGCTGTCAAACCTAAACCAAACGTTGTGCACTCAAATCTTTTGCTGTATTTAGTTTATTTTGGCATCCGGATGATGATTCTAGCATGAAATTGCTTGGGCACCTGTTAATTTTTAAGATTTTGACACATTCAGCTCAAATGTACACAATTGCTGATTATGGCTGTCAAATCTAAACCAAACGTTGTGCACTCAAATCTTTTGCTGTATTTAGTTTATTTTGGCATCCGGATGATGATTCTAGCATGAAATTGCTTGGGCACCTGTTAATTTTTAAGATTTTGACACATTCAGCTCAAATGTACAATCATGCGCTACAAACGCATTTAAAGCAATAAAAAGGTGATTATGGCTGTCAAACCTAAACCAAACGTTGTGCACTCAAATCTTTTGCTATATTTAGTTTATTTTGGCATCCGGATGATGATTCTAGCATGAAATTGCTTGGGCACCTGTTAATTTTTAAGATTTTGACACATTCAGCTCAAATGTACACAATTGCTGATTATGGCTGTCAAACCTAAACCAAACGTTGTGCACTCAAATCTTTTGCTATATTTAGTTTATTTTGGCATCCGGATGATGATTCTAACATGAAATTGCTTGGGCACCTATTAATTTTTAAGATTTTGACACATTCAGCTCAAATGTACAATCATGCGCTAAAAACGCATTTAAAGCAATAAAAAGGTGATTATGGCTGTCAAACCTAAACCAAACGTTGTGCACTCAAATCTTTTGCTGTATTTAGTTTATTTTGGCATCCGGATGATGATTCTAGCATGAAATTGCTTGGGCACCTGTTAATTTTTAAGATTTTGACACATTCAGCTCAAATGTACACAATTGCTGATTATGGCTGTCAAATCTAAACCAAACGTTGTGCACTCAAATCTTTTGCTGTATTTAGTTTATTTTGGCATCCGGATGATGATTCTAGCATGAAATTGCTTGGGCACCTGTTAATTTTTAAGATTTTGACACATTCAGCTCAAATGTACAATCATGCGCTAAAAACGCATTTAAAGCAATAAAAAGGTGATTATGGCTGTCAAACCTAAACCAAACGTTGTGCACTCAAATCTTTTGCTGTATTTAGTTTATTTTGGCATCCGGATGATGATTCTAGCATGAAATTGCTTGGGCACCTCTTAATTTTTAAGATTTTGGCACATTCAGCTCAAATGTACACAATTGCTGATTATGGCTGTCAAATCTAAACCAAACGTTGTGCACTCAAATCTTTTGCTGTATTTAGTTTATTTTGGCGTCCGGATGATGATTCTAGCATGAAATTGCTTGGGCACCTGTTAATTTTTAAGATTTTGACACATTCAGCTCAAATGTACAATCATGCGCTACAAACGCATTTAAAGCAATAAAAAGGTGATTATGGCTGTCAAACCTAAACCAAACGTTGTGCACTCAAATCTTTTGCTATATTTAGTTTATTTTGGCATCCGGATGATGATTCTAGCATGAAATTGCTTGGGCACCTGTTAATTTGTAAGATTTTGACACATTCAGCTCAAATGTACACAATTGCTGATTATGGCTGTCAAATCTAAACCAAACGTTGTGCACTCAAATCTTTTGCTGTATTTAGTTTATTTTGGCATCCGGATGATGATTCTAGCATGAAATTGCTTGGGCACCTGTTAATTTTTAAGATTTTGACACATTCAGCTCAAATGTACACAATTGCTGATTATGGCTGTCAAATCTAAACCAAACGTTGTGCACTCAAATCTTTTGCTGTATTTAGTTTATTTTGGCCTCCGGATGATGATTCTAGCATGAAATTGCTTGGGCACCTGTTAATTTTTAAGATTTTGACACATTCAGCTCAAATGTACAATCATGCGCTAAAAACGCATTTAAAGCAATAAAAAGGTGATTATGGCTGTCAAACCTAAACCAAACGTTGTGCACTCAAATCTTTTGCTGTATTTAGTTTATTTTGGCATCCGGATGATGATTCTAGCATGAAATTGCTTGGGCACCTGTTAATTTTTAAGATTTTGACACATTCAGCTCAAATGTACACAATTGCTGATTATGGCTGTCAAACCTAAACCAAACGTTGTGCACTCAAATCTTTTGCTGTATTTAGTTTATTTTGGCATCCGGATGATGATTCTAGCATGAAATTGCTTGGGCACCTGTTAATTTTTAAGATTTTGACACATTCAGCTCAAATGTACACAATTGCTGATTATGGCTGTCAAATCTAAACCAAACGTTGTGCACTCAAATCTTTTGCTGTATTTAGTTTATTTTGGCATCCGGATGATGATTCTAGCATGAAATTGCTTGGGCACCTGTTAATTTTTAAGATTTTGACACATTCAGCTCAAATGTACAATCATGCGCTAAAAACGCATTTAAAGCAATAAAAAGGTGATTATGGCTGTCAAACCTAAACCAAACGTTGTGCACTCAAATCTTTTGCTGTATTTAGTTTATTTTGGCATCCGGATGATGATTCTAGCATGAAATTGCTTGGGCACCTGTTAATTTTTAAGATTTTGACACATTCAGCTCAAATGTACACAATTGCTGATTATGGCTGTCAAATCTAAACCAAACGTTGTGCACTCAAATCTTTTGCTGTATTTAGTTTATTTTGGCATCCGGATGATGATTCTAGCATGAAATTGCTTGGGCACCTGTTAATTTTTAAGATTTTGACACATTCAGCTCAAATGTACAATCATGCGCTACAAACGCATTTAAAGCAATAAAAAGGTGATTATGGCTGTCAAACCTAAACCAAACGTTGTGCACTCAAATCTTTTGCTGTATTTAGTTTATTTTGGCATCCGGATGATGATTCTAGCATGAAATTGCTTGGGCACCTGTTAATTTTTAAGATTTTGACACATTCAGCTCAAATGTACACAATTGCTGATTATGGCTGTCAAACCTAAACCAAACGTTGTGCACTCAAATCTTTTGCTGTATTTAGTTTATTTTGGCATCCGGATGATGATTCTAGCATGAAATTGCTTGGGCACCTGTTAATTTTTAAGATTTTGACACATTCAGCTCAAATGTACACAATTGCTGATTATGGCTGTCAAATCTAAACCAAACGTTGTGCACTCAAATCTTTTGCTGTATTTAGTTTATTTTGGCCTCCGGATGATGATTCTAGCATGAAATTGCTTGGGCACCTGTTAATTTTTAAGATTTTGACACATTCAGCTCAAATGTACAATCATGCGCTAAAAACGCATTTAAAGCAATAAAAAGGTGATTATGGCTGTCAAACCTAAACCAAACGTTGTGCACTCAAATCTTTTGCTGTATTTAGTTTATTTTGGCATCCGGATGATGATTCTAGCATGAAATTGCTTGGGCACCTGTTAATTTTTAAGATTTTGACACATTCAGCTCAAATGTACACAATTGCTGATTATGGCTGTCAAACCTAAACCAAACGTTGTGCACTCAAATCTTTTGCTGTATTTAGTTTATTTTGGCATCCGGATGATGATTCTAGCATGAAATTGCTTGGGCACCTGTTAATTTTTAAGATTTTGACACATTCAGCTCAAATGTACACAATTGCTGATTATGGCTGTCAAATCTAAACCAAACGTTGTGCACTCAAATCTTTTGCTGTATTTAGTTTATTTTGGCATCCGGATGATGATTCTAGCATGAAATTGCTTGGGCACCTGTTAATTTTTAAGATTTTGACACATTCAGCTCAAATGTACAATCATGCGCTAAAAACGCATTTAAAGCAATAAAAAGGTGATTATGGCTGTCAAACCTAAACCAAACGTTGTGCACTCAAATCTTTTGCTGTATTTAGTTTATTTTGGCATCCGGATGATGATTCTAGCATGAAATTGCTTGGGCACCTGTTAATTTTTAAGATTTTGACACATTCAGCTCAAATGTACACAATTGCTGATTATGGCTGTCAAATCTAAACCAAACGTTGTGCACTCAAATCTTTTGCTGTATTTAGTTTATTTTGGCATCCGGATGATGATTCTAGCATGAAATTGCTTGGGCACCTGTTAATTTTTAAGATTTTGACACATTCAGCTCAAATGTACAATCATGCGCTACAAACGCATTTAAAGCAATAAAAAGGTGATTATGGCTGTCAAACCTAAACCAAACGTTGTGCACTCAAATCTTTTGCTGTATTTAGTTTATTTTGGCATCCGGATGATGATTCTAGCATGAAATTGCTTGGGCACCTGTTAATTTTTAAGATTTTGACACATTCAGCTCAAATGTACACAATTGCTGATTATGGCTGTCAAACCTAAACCAAACGTTGTGCACTCAAATCTTTTGCTGTATTTAGTTTATTTTGGCATCCGGATGATGATTCTAGCATGAAATTGCTTGGGCACCTGTTAATTTTTAAGATTTTGACACATTCAGCTCAAATGTACACAATTGCTGATTATGGCTGTCAAATCTAAACCAAACGTTGTGCACTCAAATCTTTTGCTGTATTTAGTTTATTTTGGCATCCGGATGATGATTCTAGCATGAAATTGCTTGGGCACCTGTTAATTTTTAAGATTTTGACACATTCAGCTCAAATGTACAATCATGCGCTAAAAACGCATTTAAAGCAATAAAAAGGTGATTATGGCTGTCAAACCTAAACCAAACGTTGTGCACTCAAATCTTTTGCTGTATTTAGTTTATTTTGGCATCCGGATGATGATTCTAGCATGAAATTGCTTGGGCACTTGTTAATTTTTAAGATTTTGACACATTCAGCTCAAATGTACACAATTGCTGATTATGGCTGTCAAATCTAAACCAAACGTTGTGCACTCAAATCTTTTGCTGTATTTAGTTTATTTTGGCATCCGGATGATGATTCTAGCATGAAATTGCTTGGGCACTTGTTAATTTTTAAGATTTTGACACATTCAGCTCAAATGTACACAATTGCTGATTATGGCTGTCAAATCTAAACCAAACGTTGTGCACTCAAATCTTTTGCTGTATTTAGTTTATTTTGGCATCCGGATGATGATTCTAGCATGAAATTGCTTGGGCACCTGTTAATTTTTAAGATTTTGACACATTCAGCTCAAATGTACAATCATGCGCTAAAAACGCATTTAAAGCAATAAAAAGGTGATTATGGCTGTCAAACCTAAACCAAACGTTGTGCACTCAAATCTTTTGCTGTATTTAGTTTATTTTGGCATCCGGATGATGATTCTAGCATGAAATTGCTTGGGCACCTGTTAATTTTTAAGATTTTGACACATTCAGCTCAAATGTACACAATTGCTGATTATGGCTGTCAAATCTAAACCAAACGTTGTGCACTCAAATCTTTTGCTGTATTTAGTTTATTTTGGCATCCGGATGATGATTCTAGCATGAAATTGCTTGGGCACCTGTTAATTTTTAAGATTTTGACACATTCAGCTCAAATGTACAATCATGCGCTACAAACGCATTTAAAGCAATAAAAAGGTGATTATGGCTGTCAAACCTAAACCAAACGTTGTGCACTCAAATCTTTTGCTATATTTAGTTTATTTTGGCATCCGGATGATGATTCTAGCATGAAATTGCTTGGGCACCTGTTAATTTTTAAGATTTTGACACATTCAGCTCAAATGTACACAATTGCTGATTATGGCTGTCAAACCTAAACCAAACGTTGTGCACTCAAATCTTTTGCTATATTTAGTTTATTTTGGCATCCGGATGATGATTCTAACATGAAATTGCTTGGGCACCTGTTAATTTTTAAGATTTTGACACATTCAGCTCAAATGTACAATCATGCGCTAAAAACGCATTTAAAGCAATAAAAAGGTGATTATGGCTGTCAAACCTAAACCAAACGTTGTGCACTCAAATCTTTTGCTGTATTTAGTTTATTTTGGCATCCGGATGATGATTCTAGCATGAAATTGCTTGGGCACCTGTTAATTTTTAAGATTTTGACACATTCAGCTCAAATGTACACAATTGCTGATTATGGCTGTCAAATCTAAACCAAACGTTGTGCACTCAAATCTTTTGCTGTATTTAGTTTATTTTGGCATCCGGATGATGATTCTAGCATGAAATTGCTTGGGCACCTGTTAATTTTTAAGATTTTGACACATTCAGCTCAAATGTACAATCATGCGCTAAAAACGCATTTAAAGCAATAAAAAGGTGATTATGGCTGTCAAACCTAAACCAAACGTTGTGCACTCAAATCTTTTGCTGTATTTAGTTTATTTTGGCATCCGGATGATGATTCTAGCATGAAATTACTTGGGCACCTGTTAATTTTTAAGATTTTGACACATTCAGCTCAAATGTACACAATTGCTGATTATGGCTGTCAAATCTAAACCAAACGTTGTGCACTCAAATCTTTTGCTGTATTTAGTTTATTTTGGCATCCGGATGATGATTCTAGCATGAAATTGCTTGGGCACCTGTTAATTTTTAAGATTTTGACACATTCAGCTCAAATGTACAATCATGCGCTAAAAACGCATTTAAAGCAATAAAAAGGTGATTATGGCTGTCAAACCTAAACCAAACGTTGTGCACTCAAATCTTTTGCTGTATTTAGTTTATTTTGGCATCCGGATGATGATTCTAGCATGAAATTGCTTGGGCACTTGTTAATTTTTAAGATTTTGACACATTCAGCTCAAATGTACACAATTGCTGATTATGGCTGTCAAATCTAAACCAAACGTTGTGCACTCAAATCTTTTGCTGTATTTAGTTTATTTTGGCATCCGGATGATGATTCTAGCATGAAATTGCTTGGGCACCTGTTAATTTTTAAGATTTTGACACATTCAGCTCAAATGTACAATCATGCGCTAAAAACGCATTTAAAGCAATAAAAAGGTGATTATGGCTGTCAAACCTAAACCAAACGTTGTGCACTCAAATCTTTTGCTGTATTTAGTTTATTTTGGCATCCGGATGATGATTCTAGCATGAAATTACTTGGGCACCTGTTAATTTTTAAGATTTTGACACATTCAGCTCAAATGTACACAATTGCTGATTATGGCTGTCAAATCTAAACCAAACGTTGTGCACTCAAATCTTTTGCTGTATTTAGTTTATTTTGGCATCCGGATGATGATTCTAGCATGAAATTGCTTGGGCACCTGTTAATTTTTAAGATTTTGACACATTCAGCTCAAATGTACAATCATGCGCTACAAACGCATTTAAAGCAATAAAAAGGTGATTATGGCTGTCAAACCTAAACCAAACGTTGTGCACTCAAATCTTTTGCTATATTTAGTTTATTTTGGCATCCGGATGATGATTCTAGCATGAAATTACTTGGGCACCTGTTAATTTTTAAGATTTTGACACATTCAGCTCAAATGTACACAATTGCTGATTATGGCTGTCAAACCTAAACCAAACGTTGTGCACTCAAATCTTTTGCTGTATTTAGTTTATTTTGGCATCCGGATGATGATTCTAGCATGAAATTGCTTGGGCACCTGTTAATTTTTAAGATTTTGACACATTCAGCTCAAATGTACACAATTGCTGATTATGGCTGTCAAATCTAAACCAAACGTTGTGCACTCAAATCTTTTGCTGTATTTAGTTTATTTTGGCATCCGGATGATGATTCTAGCATGAAATTGCTTGGGCACCTGTTAATTTTTAAGATTTTGACACATTCAGCTCAAATGTACAATCATGCGCTAAAAACGCATTTAAAGCAATAAAAAGGTGATTATGGCTGTCAAACCTAAACCAAACGTTGTGCACTCAAATCTTTTGCTGTATTTAGTTTATTTTGGCATCCGGATGATGATTCTAGCATGAAATTGCTTGGGCACCTGTTAATTTTTAAGATTTTGACACATTCAGCTCAAATGTACACAATTGCTGATTATGGCTGTCAAATCTAAACCAAACGTTGTGCACTCAAATCTTTTGCTGTATTTAGTTTATTTTGGCATCCGGATGATGATTCTAGCATGAAATTGCTTGGGCACCTGTTAATTTTTAAGATTTTGACACATTCAGCTCAAATGTACAATCATGCGCTACAAACGCATTTAAAGCAATAAAAAGGTGATTATGGCTGTCAAACCTAAACCAAACGTTGTGCACTCAAATCTTTTGCTATATTTAGTTTATTTTGGCATCCGGATGATGATTCTAGCATGAAATTGCTTGGGCACCTGTTAATTTTTAAGATTTTGACACATTCAGCTCAAATGTACACAATTGCTGATTATGGCTGTCAAACCTAAACCAAACGTTGTGCACTCAAATCTTTTGCTATATTTAGTTTATTTTGGCATCCGGATGATGATTCTAACATGAAATTGCTTGGGCACCTGTTAATTTTTAAGATTTTGACACATTCAGCTCAAATGTACAATCATGCGCTAAAAACGCATTTAAAGCAATAAAAAGGTGATTATGGCTGTCAAACCTAAACCAAACGTTGTGCACTCAAATCTTTTGCTGTATTTAGTTTATTTTGGCATCCGGATGATGATTCTAGCATGAAATTGCTTGGGCACCTGTTAATTTTTAAGATTTTGACACATTCAGCTCAAATGTACACAATTGCTGATTATGGCTGTCAAATCTAAACCAAACGTTGTGCACTCAAATCTTTTGCTGTATTTAGTTTATTTTGGCATCCGGATGATGATTCTAGCATGAAATTGCTTGGGCACCTGTTAATTTTTAAGATTTTGACACATTCAGCTCAAATGTACAATCATGCGCTAAAAACGCATTTAAAGCAATAAAAAGGTGATTATGGCTGTCAAACCTAAACCAAACGTTGTGCACTCAAATCTTTTGCTGTATTTAGTTTATTTTGGCATCCGGATGATGATTCTAGCATGAAATTGCTTGGGCACCTGTTAATTTTTAAGATTTTGACACATTCAGCTCAAATGTACACAATTGCTGATTATGGCTGTCAAACCTAAACCAAACGTTGTGCACTCAAATCTTTTGCTGTATTTAGTTTATTTTGGCATCCGGATGATGATTCTAGCATGAAATTGCTTGGGCACCTGTTAATTTTTAAGATTTTGACACATTCAGCTCAAATGTACACAATTGCTGATTATGGCTGTCAAATCTAAACCAAACGTTGTGCACTCAAATCTTTTGCTGTATTTAGTTTATTTTGGCATCCGGATGATGATTCTAGCATGAAATTGCTTGGGCACCTGTTAATTTTTAAGATTTTGACACATTCAGCTCAAATGTACAATCATGCGCTAAAAACGCATTTAAAGCAATAAAAAGGTGATTATGGCTGTCAAACCTAAACCAAACGTTGTGCACTCAAATCTTTTGCTGTATTTAGTTTATTTTGGCATCCGGATGATGATTCTAGCATGAAATTGCTTGGGCACCTGTTAATTTTTAAGATTTTGACACATTCAGCTCAAATGTACACAATTGCTGATTATGGCTGTCAAATCTAAACCAAACGTTGTGCACTCAAATCTTTTGCTGTATTTAGTTTATTTTGGCATCCGGATGATGATTCTAGCATGAAATTGCTTGGGCACCTGTTAATTTTTAAGATTTTGACACATTCAGCTCAAATGTACAATCATGCGCTACAAACGCATTTAAAGCAATAAAAAGGTGATTATGGCTGTCAAACCTAAACCAAACGTTGTGCACTCAAATCTTTTGCTATATTTAGTTTATTTTGGCATCCGGATGATGATTCTAGCATGAAATTGCTTGGGCACCTGTTAATTTTTAAGATTTTGACACATTCAGCTCAAATGTACACAATTGCTGATTATGGCTGTCAAACCTAAACCAAACGTTGTGCACTCAAATCTTTTGCTATATTTAGTTTATTTTGGCATCCGGATGATGATTCTAACATGAAATTGCTTGGGCACCTGTTAATTTTTAAGATTTTGACACATTCAGCTCAAATGTACAATCATGCGCTAAAAACGCATTTAAAGCAATAAAAAGGTGATTATGGCTGTCAAACCTAAACCAAACGTTGTGCACTCAAATCTTTTGCTGTATTTAGTTTATTTTGGCATCCGGATGATGATTCTAGCATGAAATTGCTTGGGCACTTGTTAATTTTTAAGATTTTGACACATTCAGCTCAAATGTACACAATTGCTGATTATGGCTGTCAAATCTAAACCAAACGTTGTGCACTCAAATCTTTTGCTGTATTTAGTTTATTTTGGCATCCGGATGATGATTCTAGCATGAAATTGCTTGGGCACCTGTTAATTTTTAAGATTTTGACACATTCAGCTCAAATGTACAATCATGCGCTAAAAACGCATTTAAAGCAATAAAAAGGTGATTATGGCTGTCAAACCTAAACCAAACGTTGTGCACTCAAATCTTTTGCTGTATTTAGTTTATTTTGGCATCCGGATGATGATTCTAGCATGAAATTACTTGGGCACCTGTTAATTTTTAAGATTTTGACACATTCAGCTCAAATGTACACAATTGCTGATTATGGCTGTCAAATCTAAACCAAACGTTGTGCACTCAAATCTTTTGCTGTATTTAGTTTATTTTGGCATCCGGATGATGATTCTAGCATGAAATTGCTTGGGCACCTGTTAATTTTTAAGATTTTGACACATTCAGCTCAAATGTACAATCATGCGCTACAAACGCATTTAAAGCAATAAAAAGGTGATTATGGCTGTCAAACCTAAACCAAACGTTGTGCACTCAAATCTTTTGCTATATTTAGTTTATTTTGGCATCCGGATGATGATTCTAGCATGAAATTGCTTGGGCACCTGTTAATTTTTAAGATTTTGACACATTCAGCTCAAATGTACACAATTGCTGATTATGGCTGTCAAACCTAAACCAAACGTTGTGCACTCAAATCTTTTGCTGTATTTAGTTTATTTTGGCATCCGGATGATGATTCTAGCATGAAATTGCTTGGGCACCTGTTAATTTTTAAGATTTTGACACATTCAGCTCAAATGTACACAATTGCTGATTATGGCTGTCAAATCTAAACCAAACGTTGTGCACTCAAATCTTTTGCTGTATTTAGTTTATTTTGGCATCCGGATGATGATTCTAGCATGAAATTGCTTGGGCACCTGTTAATTTTTAAGATTTTGACACATTCAGCTCAAATGTACAATCATGCGCTAAAAACGCATTTAAAGCAATAAAAAGGTGATTATGGCTGTCAAACCTAAACCAAACGTTGTGCACTCAAATCTTTTGCTGTATTTAGTTTATTTTGGCATCCGGATGATGATTCTAGCATGAAATTGCTTGGGCACCTGTTAATTTTTAAGATTTTGACACATTCAGCTCAAATGTACACAATTGCTGATTATGGCGGTCAAATCTAAACCAAACGTTGTGCACTCAAATCTTTTGCTGTATTTAGTTTATTTTGGCATCCGGATGATGATTCTAGCATGAAATTGCTTGGGCACCTGTTAATTTTTAAGATTTTGACACATTCAGCTCAAATGTACAATCATGCGCTACAAACGCATTTAAAGCAATAAAAAGGTGATTATGGCTGTCAAACCTAAACCAAACGTTGTGCACTCAAATCTTTTGCTATATTTAGTTTATTTTGGCATCCGGATGATGATTCTAGCATGAAATTGCTTGGGCACCTGTTAATTTTTAAGATTTTGACACATTCAGCTCAAATGTACACAATTGCTGATTATGGCTGTCAAACCTAAACCAAACGTTGTGCACTCAAATCTTTTGCTATATTTAGTTTATTTTGGCATCCGGATGATGATTCTAACATGAAATTGCTTGGGCACCTGTTAATTTTTAAGATTTTGACACATTCAGCTCAAATGTACAATCATGCGCTAAAAACGCATTTAAAGCAATAAAAAGGTGATTATGGCTGTCAAACCTAAACCAAACGTTGTGCACTCAAATCTTTTGCTGTATTTAGTTTATTTTGGCATCCGGATGATGATTCTAGCATGAAATTGCTTGGGCACCTGTTAATTTTTAAGATTTTGACACATTCAGCTCAAATGTACACAATTGCTGATTATGGCTGTCAAATCTAAACCAAACGTTGTGCACTCAAATCTTTTGCTGTATTTAGTTTATTTTGGCATCCGGATGATGATTCTAGCATGAAATTGCTTGGGCACCTGTTAATTTTTAAGATTTTGACACATTCAGCTCAAATGTACAATCATGCGCTAAAAACGCATTTAAAGCAATAAAAAGGTGATTATGGCTGTCAAACCTAAACCAAACGTTGTGCACTCAAATCTTTTGCTGTATTTAGTTTATTTTGGCATCCGGATGATGATTCTAGCATGAAATTGCTTGGGCACTTGTTAATTTTTAAGATTTTGACACATTCAGCTCAAATGTACACAATTGCTGATTATGGCTGTCAAATCTAAACCAAACGTTGTGCACTCAAATCTTTTGCTGTATTTAGTTTATTTTGGCATCCGGATGATGATTCTAGCATGAAATTGCTTGGGCACCTGTTAATTTTTAAGATTTTGACACATTCAGCTCAAATGTACAATCATGCGCTAAAAACGCATTTAAAGCAATAAAAAGGTGATTATGGCTGTCAAACCTAAACCAAACGTTGTGCACTCAAATCTTTTGCTGTATTTAGTTTATTTTGGCATCCGGATGATGATTCTAGCATGAAATTACTTGGGCACCTGTTAATTTTTAAGATTTTGACACATTCAGCTCAAATGTACACAATTGCTGATTATGGCTGTCAAATCTAAACCAAACGTTGTGCACTCAAATCTTTTGCTGTATTTAGTTTATTTTGGCATCCGGATGATGATTCTAGCATGAAATTGCTTGGGCACCTGTTAATTTTTAAGATTTTGACACATTCAGCTCCAATGTACAATCATGCGCTACAAACGCATTTAAAGCAATAAAAAGGTGATTATGGCTGTCAAACCTAAACCAAACGTTGTGCACTCAAATCTTTTGCTATATTTAGTTTATTTTGGCATCCGGATGATGATTCTAGCATGAAATTGCTTGGGCACCTGTTAATTTTTAAGATTTTGACACATTCAGCTCAAATGTACACAATTGCTGATTATGGCTGTCAAACCTAAACCAAACGTTGTGCACTCAAATCTTTTGCTATATTTAGTTTATTTTGGCATCCGGATGATGATTCTAGCATGAAATTGCTTGGGCACCTGTTAATTTTTAAGATTTTGACACATTCAGCTCAAATGTACAATCATGCGCTAAAAACGCATTTAAAGCAATAAAAAGGTGATTATGGCTGTCAAACCTAAACCAAACGTTGTGCACTCAAATCTTTTGCTGTATTTAGTTTATTTTGGCATCCGGATGATGATTCTAGCATGAAATTGCTTGGGCACCTGTTAATTTTTAAGATTTTGACACATTCAGCTCAAATGTACACAATTGCTGATTATGGCTGTCAAATCTAAACCAAACGTTGTGCACTCAAATCTTTTGCTGTATTTAGTTTATTTTGGCATCCGGATGATGATTCTAGCATGAAATTGCTTGGGCACCTGTTAATTTTTAAGATTTTGACACATTCAGCTCAAATGTACAATCATGCGCTAAAAACGCATTTAAAGCAATAAAAAGGTGATTATGGCTGTCAAACCTAAACCAAACGTTGTGCACTCAAATCTTTTGCTGTATTTAGTTTATTTTGGCATCCGGATGATGATTCTAGCATGAAATTGCTTGGGCACCTGTTAATTTTTAAGATTTTGGCACATTCAGCTCAAATGTACACAATTGCTGATTATGGCTGTCAAATCTAAACCAAACGTTGTGCACTCAAATCTTTTGCTGTATTTAGTTTATTTTGGCGTCCGGATGATGATTCTAGCATGAAATTGCTTGGGCACCTGTTAATTTTTAAGATTTTGACACATTCAGCTCAAATGTACAATCATGCGCTACAAACGCATTTAAAGCAATAAAAAGGTGATTATGGCTGTCAAACCTAAACCAAACGTTGTGCACTCAAATCTTTTGCTATATTTAGTTTATTTTGGCATCCGGATGATGATTCTAGCATGAAATTGCTTGGGCACCTGTTAATTTTTAAGATTTTGACACATTCAGCTCAAATGTACACAATTGCTGATTATGGCTGTCAAACCTAAACCAAACGTTGTGCACTCAAATCTTTTGCTGTATTTAGTTTATTTTGGCATCCGGATGATGATTCTAGCATGAAATTGCTTGGGCACCTGTTAATTTTTAAGATTTTGACACATTCAGCTCAAATGTACACAATTGCTGATTATGGCTGTCAAATCTAAACCAAACGTTGTGCACTCAAATCTTTTGCTGTATTTAGTTTATTTTGGCATCCGGATGATGATTCTAGCATGAAATTGCTTGGGCACCTGTTAATTTTTAAGATTTTGACACATTCAGCTCAAATGTACAATCATGCGCTAAAAACGCATTTAAAGCAATAAAAAGGTGATTATGGCTGTCAAACCTAAACCAAACGTTGTGCACTCAAATCTTTTGCTGTATTTAGTTTATTTTGGCATCCGGATGATGATTCTAGCATGAAATTGCTTGGGCACCTGTTAATTTTTAAGATTTTGACACATTCAGCTCAAATGTACACAATTGCTGATTATGGCCTATCAAATCTAAACCAAACGTTGTGCACTCAAATCTTTTGCTGTATTTAGTTTATTTTGGCATCCGGATGATGATTCTAGCATGAAATTGCTTGGGCACCTGTTAATTTTTAAGATTTTGACACATTCAGCTCAAATGTACAATCATGCTACAAACGCATTTAAAGCAATAAAAAGGTGATTATGGCTGTCAAACCTAAACCAAACGTTGTGCACTCAAATCTTTTGCTATATTTAGTTTATTTTGGCATCCGGATGATGATTCTAGCATGAAATTGCTTGGGCACCTGTTAATTTTTAAGATTTTGACACATTCAGCTCAAATGTACACAATTGCTGATTATGGCTGTCAAACCTAAACCAAACGTTGTGCACTCAAATCTTTTGCTATATTTAGTTTATTTTGGCATCCGGATGATGATTCTAACATGAAATTGCTTGGGCACCTGTTAATTTTTAAGATTTTGA
The DNA here is from genome assembly GCF_051991245.1 of Festucalex cinctus. Lineage (NCBI taxonomy): Eukaryota > Metazoa > Chordata > Actinopteri > Syngnathiformes > Syngnathidae > Festucalex > Festucalex cinctus. The sequence goes on from NC_135414.1 coordinate 44,825, forward strand.
CACATTCAGCTCAAATGTACAATCATGCGCTAAAAACGCATTTAAAGCAATAAAAAGGTGATTATGGCTGTCAAACCTAAACCAAACGTTGTGCACTCAAATCTTTTGCTGTATTTAGTTTATTTTGGCATCCGGATGATGATTCTAGCATGAAATTGCTTGGGCACCTGTTAATTTTTAAGATTTTGACACATTCAGCTCAAATGTACACAATTGCTGATTATGGCTGTCAAATCTAAACCAAACGTTGTGCACTCAAATCTTTTGCTGTATTTAGTTTATTTTGGCATCCGGATGATGATTCTAGCATGAAATTGCTTGGGCACCTGTTAATTTTTAAGATTTTGACACATTCAGCTCAAATGTACAATCATGCGCTAAAAACGCATTTAAAGCAATAAAAAGGTGATTATGGCTGTCAAACCTAAACCAAACGTTGTGCACTCAAATCTTTTGCTGTATTTAGTTTATTTTGGCATCCGGATGATGATTCTAGCATGAAATTGCTTGGGCACCTGTTAATTTTTAAGATTTTGACACATTCAGCTCAAATGTACAATCATGCGCTAAAAACGCATTTAAAGCAATAAAAAGGTGATTATGGCTGTCAAACCTAAACCAAACGTTGTGCACTCAAATCTTTTGCTGTATTTAGTTTATTTTGGCATCCGGATGATGATTCTAGCATGAAATTACTTGGGCACCTGTTAATTTTTAAGATTTTGACACATTCAGCTCAAATGTACACAATTGCTGATTATGGCTGTCAAATCTAAACCAAACGTTGTGCACTCAAATCTTTTGCTGTATTTAGTTTATTTTGGCATCCGGATGATGATTCTAGCATGAAATTGCTTGGGCACCTGTTAATTTTTAAGATTTTGACACATTCAGCTCAAATGTACAATCATGCGCTACAAACGCATTTAAAGCAATAAAAAGGTGATTATGGCTGTCAAACCTAAACCAAACGTTGTGCACTCAAATCTTTTGCTATATTTAGTTTATTTTGGCATCCGGATGATGATTCTAGCATGAAATTGCTTGGGCACCTGTTAATTTTTAAGATTTTGACACATTCAGCTCAAATGTACACAATTGCTGATTATGGCTGTCAAACCTAAACCAAACGTTGTGCACTCAAATCTTTTGCTGTATTTAGTTTATTTTGGCATCCGGATGATGATTCTAGCATGAAATTGCTTGGGCACCTGTTAATTTTTAAGATTTTGACACATTCAGCTCAAATGTACACAATTGCTGATTATGGCTGTCAAATCTAAACCAAACGTTGTGCACTCAAATCTTTTGCTGTATTTAGTTTATTTTGGCATCCGGATGATGATTCTAGCATGAAATTGCTTGGGCACCTGTTAATTTTTAAGATTTTGACACATTCAGCTCAAATGTACAATCATGCGCTAAAAACGCATTTAAAGCAATAAAAAGGTGATTATGGCTGTCAAACCTAAACCAAACGTTGTGCACTCAAATCTTTTGCTGTATTTAGTTTATTTTGGCATCCGGATGATGATTCTAGCATGAAATTGCTTGGGCACCTGTTAATTTTTAAGATTTTGACACATTCAGCTCAAATGTACACAATTGCTGATTATGGCTGTCAAATCTAAACCAAACGTTGTGCACTCAAATCTTTTGCTGTATTTAGTTTATTTTGGCATCCGGATGATGATTCTAGCATGAAATTGCTTGGGCACCTGTTAATTTTTAAGATTTTGACACATTCAGCTCAAATGTACAATCATGCGCTACAAACGCATTTAAAGCAATAAAAAGGTGATTATGGCTGTCAAACCTAAACCAAACGTTGTGCACTCAAATCTTTTGCTGTATTTAGTTTATTTTGGCATCCGGATGATGATTCTAGCATGAAATTGCTTGGGCACTTGTTAATTTTTAAGATTTTGACACATTCAGCTCAAATGTACACAATTGCTGATTATGGCTGTCAAATCTAAACCAAACGTTGTGCACTCAAATCTTTTGCTGTATTTAGTTTATTTTGGCATCCGGATGATGATTCTAGCATGAAATTGCTTGGGCACCTGTTAATTTTTAAGATTTTGACACATTCAGCTCAAATGTACAATCATGCGCTACAAACGCATTTAAAGCAATAAAAAGGTGATTATGGCTGTCAAACCTAAACCAAACGTTGTGCACTCAAATCTTTTGCTATATTTAGTTTATTTTGGCATCCGGATGATGATTCTAGCATGAAATTGCTTGGGCACCTGTTAATTTTTAAGATTTTGACACATTCAGCTCAAATGTACACAATTGCTGATTATGGCTGTCAAATCTAAACCAAACGTTGTGCACTCAAATCTTTTGCTGTATTTAGTTTATTTTGGCATCCGGATGATGATTCTAGCATGAAATTGCTTGGGCACCTGTTAATTTTTAAGATTTTGACACATTCAGCTCAAATGTACAATCATGCGCTACAAACGCATTTAAAGCAATAAAAAGGTGATTATGGCTGTCAAACCTAAACCAAACGTTGTGCACTCAAATCTTTTGCTATATTTAGTTTATTTTGGCATCCGGATGATGATTCTAGCATGAAATTGCTTGGGCACCTGTTAATTTTTAAGATTTTGACACATTCAGCTCAAATGTACAATCATGCGCTAAAAACGCATTTAAAGCAATAAAAAGGTGATTATGGCTGTCAAACCTAAACCAAACGTTGTGCACTCAAATCTTTTGCTGTATTTAGTTTATTTTGGCATCCGGATGATGATTCTAGCATGAAATTGCTTGGGCACCTGTTAATTTTTAAGATTTTGACACATTCAGCTCAAATGTACACAATTGCTGATTATGGCTGTCAAACCTAAACCAAACGTTGTGCACTCAAATCTTTTGCTGTATTTAGTTTATTTTGGCATCCGGATGATGATTCTAGCATGAAATTGCTTGGGCACCTGTTAATTTTTAAGATTTTGACACATTCAGCTCAAATGTACACAATTGCTGATTATGGCTGTCAAATCTAAACCAAACGTTGTGCACTCAAATCTTTTGCTATATTTAGTTTATTTTGGCATCCGGATGATGATTCTAGCATGAAATTGCTTGGGCACCTGTTAATTTTTAAGATTTTGACACATTCAGCTCAAATGTACAATCATGCGCTAAAAACGCATTTAAAGCAATAAAAAGGTGATTATGGCTGTCAAACCTAAACCAAACGTTGTGCACTCAAATCTTTTGCTGTATTTAGTTTATTTTGGCATCCGGATGATGATTCTAGCATGAAATTGCTTGGGCACCTGTTAATTTTTAAGATTTTGACACATTCAGCTCAAATGTACACAATTGCTGATTATGGCTGTCAAATCTAAACCAAACGTTGTGCACTCAAATCTTTTGCTGTATTTAGTTTATTTTGGCATCCGGATGATGATTCTAGCATGAAATTGCTTGGGCACCTGTTAATTTTTAAGATTTTGACACATTCAGCTCAAATGTACAATCATGCGCTACAAACGCATTTAAAGCAATAAAAAGGTGATTATGGCTGTCAAACCTAAACCAAACGTTGTGCACTCAAATCTTTTGCTATATTTAGTTTATTTTGGCATCCGGATGATGATTCTAGCATGAAATTGCTTGGGCACTTGTTAATTTTTAAGATTTTGACACATTCAGCTCAAATGTACACAATTGCTGATTATGGCTGTCAAATCTAAACCAAACGTTGTGCACTCAAATCTTTTGCTGTATTTAGTTTATTTTGGCATCCGGATGATGATTCTAGCATGAAATTGCTTGGGCACCTGTTAATTTTTAAGATTTTGACACATTCAGCTCAAATGTACAATCATGCGCTACAAACGCATTTAAAGCAATAAAAAGGTGATTATGGCTGTCAAACCTAAACCAAACGTTGTGCACTCAAATCTTTTGCTATATTTAGTTTATTTTGGCATCCGGATGATGATTCTAGCATGAAATTGCTTGGGCACCTGTTAATTTTTAAGATTTTGACACATTCAGCTCAAATGTACACAATTGCTGATTATGGCTGTCAAACCTAAACCAAACGTTGTGCACTCAAATCTTTTGCTGTATTTAGTTTATTTTGGCATCCGGATGATGATTCTAGCATGAAATTGCTTGGGCACCTGTTAATTTTTAAGATTTTGACACATTCAGCTCAAATGTACACAATTGCTGATTATGGCTGTCAAATCTAAACCAAACGTTGTGCACTCAAATCTTTTGCTGTATTTAGTTTATTTTGGCATCCGGATGATGATTCTAGCATGAAATTGCTTGGGCACCTGTTAATTTTTAAGATTTTGACACATTCAGCTCAAATGTACAATCATGCGCTAAAAACGCATTTAAAGCAATAAAAAGGTGATTATGGCTGTCAAACCTAAACCAAACGTTGTGCACTCAAATCTTTTGCTGTATTTAGTTTATTTTGGCATCCGGATGATGATTCTAGCATGAAATTGCTTGGGCACCTGTTAATTTTTAAGATTTTGACACATTCAGCTCAAATGTACACAATTGCTGATTATGGCTGTCAAATCTAAACCAAACGTTGTGCACTCAAATCTTTTGCTGTATTTAGTTTATTTTGGCATCCGGATGATGATTCTAGCATGAAATTGCTTGGGCACCTGTTAATTTTTAAGATTTTGACACATTCAGCTCAAATGTACAATCATGCGCTACAAACGCATTTAAAGCAATAAAAAGGTGATTATGGCTGTCAAACCTAAACCAAACGTTGTGCACTCAAATCTTTTGCTATATTTAGTTTATTTTGGCATCCGGATGATGATTCTAGCATGAAATTGCTTGGGCACCTGTTAATTTTTAAGATTTTGACACATTCAGCTCAAATGTACACAATTGCTGATTATGGCTGTCAAACCTAAACCAAACGTTGTGCACTCAAATCTTTTGCTATATTTAGTTTATTTTGGCATCCGGATGATGATTCTAACATGAAATTGCTTGGGCACCTGTTAATTTTTAAGATTTTGACACATTCAGCTCAAATGTACAATCATGCGCTAAAAACGCATTTAAAGCAATAAAAAGGTGATTATGGCTGTCAAACCTAAACCAAACGTTGTGCACTCAAATCTTTTGCTGTATTTAGTTTATTTTGGCATCCGGATGATGATTCTAGCATGAAATTGCTTGGGCACCTGTTAATTTTTAAGATTTTGACACATTCAGCTCAAATGTACACAATTGCTGATTATGGCTGTCAAATCTAAACCAAACGTTGTGCACTCAAATCTTTTGCTGTATTTAGTTTATTTTGGCATCCGGATGATGATTCTAGCATGAAATTGCTTGGGCACCTGTTAATTTTTAAGATTTTGACACATTCAGCTCAAATGTACAATCATGCGCTAAAAACGCATTTAAAGCAATAAAAAGGTGATTATGGCTGTCAAACCTAAACCAAACGTTGTGCACTCAAATCTTTTGCTGTATTTAGTTTATTTTGGCATCCGGATGATGATTCTAGCATGAAATTGCTTGGGCACTTGTTAATTTTTAAGATTTTGACACATTCAGCTCAAATGTACACAATTGCTGATTATGGCTGTCAAATCTAAACCAAACGTTGTGCACTCAAATCTTTTGCTGTATTTAGTTTATTTTGGCATCCGGATGATGATTCTAGCATGAAATTGCTTGGGCACCCTGTTAATTTTTAAGATTTTGACACATTCAGCTCAAATGTACAATCATGCGCTAAAAACGCATTTAAAGCAATAAAAAGGTGATTATGGCTGTCAAACCTAAACCAAACGTTGTGCACTCAAATCTTTTGCTGTATTTAGTTTATTTTGGCATCCGGATGATGATTCTAGCATGAAATTACTTGGGCACCTGTTAATTTTTAAGATTTTGACACATTCAGCTCAAATGTACACAATTGCTGATTATGGCTTCAAATCTAAACCAAACGTTGTGCACTCAAATCTTTTGCTGTATTTAGTTTATTTTGGCATCCGGATGATGATTCTAGCATGAAATTGCTTGGGCACCTGTTAATTTTTAAGATTTTGACACATTCAGCTCAAATGTACAATCATGCGCTACAAACGCATTTAAAGCAATAAAAAGGTGATTATGGCTGTCAAACCTAAACCAAACGTTGTGCACTCAAATCTTTTGCTATATTTAGTTTATTTTGGCATCCGGATGATGATTCTAGCATGAAATTGCTTGGGCACCTGTTAATTTTTAAGATTTTGACACATTCAGCTCAAATGTACACAATTGCTGATTATGGCTGTCAAACCTAAACCAAACGATGTGCACTCAAATCTTTTGCTGTATTTAGTTTATTTTGGCATCCGGATGATGATTCTAGCATGAAATTGCTTGGGCACCTGTTAATTTTTAAGATTTTGACACATTCAGCTCAAATGTACACAATTGCTGATTATGGCTGTCAAATCTAAACCAAACGTTGTGCACTCAAATCTTTTGCTGTATTTAGTTTATTTTGGCATCCGGATGATGATTCTAGCATGAAATTGCTTGGGCACCTGTTAATTTTTAAGATTTTGACACATTCAGCTCAAATGTACAATCATGCGCTAAAAACGCATTTAAAGCAATAAAAAGGTGATTATGGCTGTCAAACCTAAACCAAACGTTGTGCACTCAAATCTTTTGCTGTATTTAGTTTATTTTGGCATCCGGATGATGATTCTAGCATGAAATTGCTTGGGCACCTGTTAATTTTTAAGATTTTGACACATTCAGCTCAAATGTACACAATTGCTGATTATGGCTGTCAAATCTAAACCAAACGTTGTGCACTCAAATCTTTTGCTGTATTTAGTTTATTTTGGCATCCGGATGATGATTCTAGCATGAAATTGCTTGGGCACCTGTTAATTTTTAAGATTTTGACACATTCAGCTCAAATGTACAATCATGCGCTACAAACGCATTTAAAGCAATAAAAAGGTGATTATGGCTGTCAAACCTAAACCAAACGTTGTGCACTCAAATCTTTTGCTGTATTTAGTTTATTTTGGCATCCGGATGATGATTCTAGCATGAAATTGCTTGGGCACCTTGTTAATTTTTAAGATTTTGACACATTCAGCTCAAATGTACACAATTGCTGATTATGGCTGTCAAATCTAAACCAAACGTTGTGCACTCAAATCTTTTGCTGTATTTAGTTTATTTTGGCATCCGGATGATGATTCTAGCATGAAATTGCTTGGGCACCTGTTAATTTTTAAGATTTTGACACATTCAGCTCAAATGTACAATCATGCGCTACAAACGCATTTAAAGCAATAAAAAGGTGATTATGGCTGTCAAACCTAAACCAAACGTTGTGCACTCAAATCTTTTGCTATATTTAGTTTATTTTGGCATCCGGATGATGATTCTAGCATGAAATTGCTTGGGCACCTGTTAATTTTTAAGATTTTGACACATTCAGCTCAAATGTACACAATTGCTGATTATGGCTGTCAAACCTAAACCAAACGTTGTGCACTCAAATCTTTTGCTGTATTTAGTTTATTTTGGCATCCGGATGATGATTCTAGCATGAAATTGCTTGGGCACCTGTTAATTTTTAAGATTTTGACACATTCAGCTCAAATGTACACAATTGCTGATTATGGCTGTCAAATCTAAACCAAACGTTGTGCACTCAAATCTTTTGCTGTATTTAGTTTATTTTGGCATCCGGATGATGATTCTAGCATGAAATTGCTTGGGCACCTGTTAATTTTTAAGATTTTGACACATTCAGCTCAAATGTACAATCATGCGCTAAAAACGCATTTAAAGCAATAAAAAGGTGATTATGGCTGTCAAACCTAAACCAAACGTTGTGCACTCAAATCTTTTGCTGTATTTAGTTTATTTTGGCATCCGGATGATGATTCTAGCATGAAATTGCTTGGGCACCTGTTAATTTTTAAGATTTTGACACATTCAGCTCAAATGTACACAATTGCTGATTATGGCTGTCAAACCTAAACCAAACGTTGTGCACTCAAATCTTTTGCTGTATTTAGTTTATTTTGGCATCCGGATGATGATTCTAGCATGAAATTGCTTGGGCACCTGTTAATTTTTAAGATTTTGACACATTCAGCTCAAATGTACACAATTGCTGATTATGGCTGTCAAATCTAAACCAAACGTTGTGCACTCAAATCTTTTGCTGTATTTAGTTTATTTTGGCATCCGGATGATGATTCTAGCATGAAATTGCTTGGGCACCTGTTAATTTTTAAGATTTTGACACATTCAGCTCAAATGTACAATCATGCGCTAAAAACGCATTTAAAGCAATAAAAAGGTGATTATGGCTGTCAAACCTAAACCAAACGTTGTGCACTCAAATCTTTTGCTGTATTTAGTTTATTTTGGCATCCGGATGATGATTCTAGCATGAAATTGCTTGGGCACCTGTTAATTTTTAAGATTTTGACACATTCAGCTCAAATGTACACAATTGCTGATTATGGCTGTCAAATCTAAACCAAACGTTGTGCACTCAAATCTTTTGCTGTATTTAGTTTATTTTGGCATCCGGATGATGATTCTAGCATGAAATTTCTTGGGCACCTGTTAATTTTTAAGATTTTGACACATTCAGCTCAAATGTACAATCATGCGCTACAAACGCATTTAAAGCAATAAAAAGGTGATTATGGCTGTCAAACCTAAACCAAACGTTGTGCACTCAAATCTTTTGCTATATTTAGTTTATTTTGGCATCCGGATGATGATTCTAGCATGAAATTGCTTGGGCACCTGTTAATTTTTAAGATTTTGACACATTCAGCTCAAATGTACACAATTGCTGATTATGGCTGTCAAACCTAAACCAAACGTTGTGCACTCAAATCTTTTGCTATATTTAGTTTATTTTGGCATCCGGATGATGATTCTAACATGAAATTGCTTGGGCACCTGTTAATTTTTAAGATTTTGACACATTCAGCTCAAATGTACAATCATGCGCTAAAAACGCATTTAAAGCAATAAAAAGGTGATTATGGCTGTCAAACCTAAACCAAACGTTGTGCACTCAAATCTTTTGCTGTATTTAGTTTATTTTGGCATCCGGATGATGATTCTAGCATGAAATTGCTTGGGCACCTGTTAATTTTTAAGATTTTGACACATTCAGCTCAAATGTACACAATTGCTGATTATGGCTGTCAAATCTAAACCAAACGTTGTGCACTCAAATCTTTTGCTGTATTTAGTTTATTTTGGCATCCGGATGATGATTCTAGCATGAAATTGCTTGGGCACCTGTTAATTTTTAAGATTTTGACACATTCAGCTCAAATGTACAATCATGCGCTAAAAACGCATTTAAAGCAATAAAAAGGTGATTATGGCTGTCAAACCTAAACCAAACGTTGTGCACTCAAATCTTTTGCTGTATTTAGTTTATTTTGGCATCCGGATGATGATTCTAGCATGAAATTGCTTGGGCACTTGTTAATTTTTAAGATTTTGACACATTCAGCTCAAATGTACACAATTGCTGATTATGGCTGTCAAATCTAAACCAAACGTTGTGCACTCAAATCTTTTGCTGTATTTAGTTTATTTTGCATCCGGATGATGATTCTAGCATGAAATTGCTTGGGCACCTGTTAATTTTTAAGATTTTGACACATTCAGCTCAAATGTACAATCATGCGCTAAAAACGCATTTAAAGCAATAAAAAGGTGATTATGGCTGTCAAACCTAAACCAAACGTTGTGCACTCAAATCTTTTGCTGTATTTAGTTTATTTTGGCATCCGGATGATGATTCTAGCATGAAATTACTTGGGCACCTGTTAATTTTTAAGATTTTGACACATTCAGCTCAAATGTACACAATTGCTGATTATGGCTGTCAAATCTAAACCAAACGTTGTGCACTCAAATCTTTTGCTGTATTTAGTTTATTTTGGCATCCGGATGATGATTCTAGCATGAAATTGCTTGGGCACCTGTTAATTTTTAAGATTTTGACACATTCAGCTCAAATGTACAATCATGCGCTACAAACGCATTTAAAGCAATAAAAAGGTGATTATGGCTGTCAAACCTAAACCAAACGTTGTGCACTCAAATCTTTTGCTATATTTAGTTTATTTTGGCATCCGGATGATGATTCTAGCATGAAATTGCTTGGGCACCTGTTAATTTTTAAGATTTTGACACATTCAGCTCAAATGTACACAATTGCTGATTATGGCTGTCAAACCTAAACCAAACGTTGTGCACTCAAATCTTTTGCTGTATTTAGTTTATTTTGGCATCCGGATGATGATTCTAGCATGAAATTGCTTGGGCACCTGTTAATTTTTAAGATTTTGACACATTCAGCTCAAATGTACACAATTGCTGATTATGGCTGTCAAATCTAAACCAAACGTTGTGCACTCAAATCTTTTGCTGTATTTAGTTTATTTTGGCATCCGGATGATGATTCTAGCATGAAATTGCTTGGGCACCTGTTAATTTTTAAGATTTTGACACATTCAGCTCAAATGTACAATCATGCGCTAAAAACGCATTTAAAGCAATAAAAAGGTGATTATGGCTGTCAAACCTAAACCAAACGTTGTGCACTCAAATCTTTTGCTGTATTTAGTTTATTTTGGCATCCGGATGATGATTCTAGCATGAAATTGCTTGGGCACCTGTTAATTTTTAAGATTTTGACACATTCAGCTCAAATGTACACAATTGCTGATTATGGCTGTCAAATCTAAACCAAACGTTGTGCACTCAAATCTTTTGCTGTATTTAGTTTATTTTGGCATCCGGATGATGATTCTAGCATGAAATTGCTTGGGCACCTGTTAATTTTTAAGATTTTGACACATTCAGCTCAAATGTACAATCATGCGCTACAAACGCATTTAAAGCAATAAAAAGGTGATTATGGCTGTCAAACCTAAACCAAACGTTGTGCACTCAAATCTTTTGCTGTATTTAGTTTATTTTGGCATCCGGATGATGATTCTAGCATGAAATTGCTTGGGCACTTGTTAATTTTTAAGATTTTGACACATTCAGCTCAAATGTACACAATTGCTGATTATGGCTGTCAAATCTAAACCAAACGTTGTGCACTCAAATCTTTTGCTGTATTTAGTTTATTTTGGCATCCGGATGATGATTCTAGCATGAAATTGCTTGGGCACCTGTTAATTTTTAAGATTTTGACACATTCAGCTCAAATGTACAATCATGCGCTACAAACGCATTTAAAGCAATAAAAAGGTGATTATGGCTGTCAAACCTAAACCAAACGTTGTGCACTCAAATCTTTTGCTATATTTAGTTTATTTTGGCATCCGGATGATGATTCTAGCATGAAATTGCTTGGGCACCTGTTAATTTTTAAGATTTTGACACATTCAGCTCAAATGTACACAATTGCTGATTATGGCTGTCAAACCTAAACCAAACGTTGTGCACTCAAATCTTTTGCTGTATTTAGTTTATTTTGGCATCCGGATGATGATTCTAGCATGAAATTGCTTGGGCACCTGTTAATTTTTAAGATTTTGACACATTCAGCTCAAATGTACACAATTGCTGATTATGGCTGTCAAATCTAAACCAAACGTTGTGCACTCAAATCTTTTGCTGTATTTAGTTTATTTTGGCATCCGGATGATGATTCTAGCATGAAATTGCTTGGGCACCTGTTAATTTTTAAGATTTTGACACATTCAGCTCAAATGTACAATCATGCGCTAAAAACCCATTTAAAGCAATAAAAAGGTGATTATGGCTGTCAAACCTAAACCAAACGTTGTGCACTCAAATCTTTTGCTGTATTTAGTTTATTTTGGCATCCGGATGATGATTCTAGCATGAAATTGCTTGGGCACCTGTTAATTTTTAAGATTTTGACACATTCAGCTCAAATGTACACAATTGCTGATTATGGCTGTCAAACCTAAACCAAACGTTGTGCACTCAAATCTTTTGCTGTATTTAGTTTATTTTGGCATCCGGATGATGATTCTAGCATGAAATTGCTTGGGCACCTGTTAATTTTTAAGATTTTGACACATTCAGCTCAAATGTACACAATTGCTGATTATGGCTGTCAAATCTAAACCAAACGTTGTGCACTCAAATCTTTTGCTGTATTTAGTTTATTTTGGCATCCGGATGATGATTCTAGCATGAAATTGCTTGGGCACCTGTTAATTTTTAAGATTTTGACACATTCAGCTCAAATGTACAATCATGCGCTAAAAACGCATTTAAAGCAATAAAAAGGTGATTATGGCTGTCAAACCTAAACCAAACGTTGTGCACTCAAATCTTTTGCTGTATTTAGTTTATTTTGGCATCCGGATGATGATTCTAGCATGAAATTGCTTGGGCACCTGTTAATTTTTAAGATTTTGACACATTCAGCTCAAATGTACACAATTGCTGATTATGGCTGTCAAATCTAAACCAAACGTTGTGCACTCAAATCTTTTGCTGTATTTAGTTTATTTTGGCATCCGGATGATGATTCTAGCATGAAATTGCTTGGGCACCTGTTAATTTTTAAGATTTTGACACATTCAGCTCAAATGTACAATCATGCGCTAAAAACGCATTTAAAGCAATAAAAAGGTGATTATGGCTGTCAAACCTAAACCAAACGTTGTGCACTCAAATCTTTTGCTATATTTAGTTTATTTTGGCATCCGGATGATGATTCTAGCATGAAATTGCTTGGGCACCTGTTAATTTTTAAGATTTTGACACATTCAGCTCAAATGTACACAATTGCTGATTATGGCTGTCAAACCTAAACCAAACGTTGTGCACTCAAATCTTTTGCTATATTTAGTTTATTTTGGCATCCGGATGATGATTCTAACATGAAATTGCTTGGGCACCTGTTAATTTTTAAGATTTTGACACATTCAGCTCAAATGTACAATCATGCGCTAAAAACGCATTTAAAGCAATAAAAAGGTGATTATGGCTGTCAAACCTAAACCAAACGTTGTGCACTCAAATCTTTTGCTGTATTTAGTTTATTTTGGCATCCGGATGATGATTCTAGCATGAAATTGCTTGGGCACCTGTTAATTTTTAAGATTTTGACACATTCAGCTCAAATGTACACAATTGCTGATTATGGCTGTCAAATCTAAACCAAACGTTGTGCACTCAAATCTTTTGCTGTATTTAGTTTATTTTGGCATCCGGATGATGATTCTAGCATGAAATTGCTTGGGCACCTGTTAATTTTTAAGATTTTGACACATTCAGCTCAAATGTACAATCATGCGCTAAAAACGCATTTAAAGCAATAAAAAGGTGATTATGGCTGTCAAACCTAAACCAAACGTTGTGCACTCAAATCTTTTGCTGTATTTAGTTTATTTTGGCATCCGGATGATGATTCTAGCATGAAATTGCTTGGGCACTTGTTAATTTTTAAGATTTTGACACATTCAGCTCAAATGTACACAATTGCTGATTATGGCTGTCAAATCTAAACCAAACGTTGTGCACTCAAATCTTTTGCTGTATTTAGTTTATTTTGGCATCCGGATGATGATTCTAGCATGAAATTGCTTGGGCACCTGTTAATTTTTAAGATTTTGACACATTCAGCTCAAATGTACAATCATGCGCTAAAAACGCATTTAAAGCAATAAAAAGGTGATTATGGCTGTCAAACCTAAACCAAACGTTGTGCACTCAAATCTTTTGCTGTATTTAGTTTATTTTGGCATCCGGATGATGATTCTAGCATGAAATTACTTGGGCACCTGTTAATTTTTAAGATTTTGACACATTCAGCTCAAATGTACACAATTGCTGATTATGGCTGTCAAATCTAAACCAAACGTTGTGCACTCAAATCTTTTGCTGTATTTAGTTTATTTTGGCATCCGGATGATGATTCTAGCATGAAATTGCTTGGGCACCTGTTAATTTTTAAGATTTTGACACATTCAGCTCAAATGTACAATCATGCGCTACAAACGCATTTAAAGCAATAAAAAGGTGATTATGGCTGTCAAACCTAAACCAAACGTTGTGCACTCAAATCTTTTGCTATATTTAGTTTATTTTGGCATCCGGATGATGATTCTAGCATGAAATTGCTTGGGCACCTGTTAATTTTTAAGATTTTGACACATTCAGCTCAAATGTACACAATTGCTGATTATGGCTGTCAAACCTAAACCAAACGTTGTGCACTCAAATCTTTTGCTGTATTTAGTTTATTTTGGCATCCGGATGATGATTCTAGCATGAAATTGCTTGGGCACCTGTTAATTTTTAAGATTTTGACACATTCAGCTCAAATGTACACAATTGCTGATTATGGCTGTCAAATCTAAACCAAACGTTGTGCACTCAAATCTTTTGCTGTATTTAGTTTATTTTGGCATCCGGATGATGATTCTAGCATGAAATTGCTTGGGCACCTGTTAATTTTTAAGATTTTGACACATTCAGCTCAAATGTACAATCATGCGCTAAAAACGCATTTAAAGCAATAAAAAGGTGATTATGGCTGTCAAACCTAAACCAAACGTTGTGCACTCAAATCTTTTGCTGTATTTAGTTTATTTTGGCATCCGGATGATGATTCTAGCATGAAATTGCTTGGGCACCTGTTAATTTTTAAGATTTTGACACATTCAGCTCAAATGTACACAATTGCTGATTATGGCTGTCAAATCTAAACCAAACGTTGTGCACTCAAATCTTTTGCTGTATTTAGTTTATTTTGGCATCCGGATGATGATTCTAGCATGAAATTGCTTGGGCACCTGTTAATTTTTAAGATTTTGACACATTCAGCTCAAATGTACAATCATGCGCTAAAAACGCATTTAAAGCAATAAAAAGGTGATTATGGCTGTCAAACCTAAACCAAACGTTGTGCACTCAAATCTTTTGCTGTATTTAGTTTATTTTGGCATCCGGATGATGATTCTAGCATGAAATTGCTTGGGCACCTGTTAATTTTTAAGATTTTGACACATTCAGCTCAAATGTACACAATTGCTGATTATGGCTGTCAAATCTAAACCAAACGTTGTGCACTCAAATCTTTTGCTGTATTTAGTTTATTTTGGCATCCGGATGATGATTCTAGCATGAAATTGCTTGGGCACCTGTTAATTTTTAAGATTTTGACACATTCAGCTCAAATGTACAATCATGCGCTACAAACGCATTTAAAGCAATAAAAAGGTGATTATGGCTGTCAAACCTAAACCAAACGTTGTGCACTCAAATCTTTTGCTATATTTAGTTTATTTTGGCATCCGGATGATGATTCTAGCATGAAATTGCTTGGGCACCTGTTAATTTTTAAGATTTTGACACATTCAGCTCAAATGTACACAATTGCTGATTATGGCTGTCAAACCTAAACCAAACGTTGTGCACTCAAATCTTTTGCTATATTTAGTTTATTTTGGCATCCGGATGATGATTCTAACATGAAATTGCTTGGGCACCTGTTAATTTTTAAGATTTTGACACATTCAGCTCAAATGTACAATCATGCGCTAAAAACGCATTTAAAGCAATAAAAAGGTGATTATGGCTGTCAAACCTAAACCAAACGTTGTGCACTCAAATCTTTTGCTGTATTTAGTTTATTTTGGCATCCGGATGATGATTCTAGCATGAAATTGCTTGGGCACCTGTTAATTTTTAAGATTTTGACACATTCAGCTCAAATGTACACAATTGCTGATTATGGCTGTCAAATCTAAACCAAACGTTGTGCACTCAAATCTTTTGCTGTATTTAGTTTATTTTGGCATCCGGATGATGATTCTAGCATGAAATTGCTTGGGCACCTGTTAATTTTTAAGATTTTGACACATTCAGCTCAAATGTACAATCATGCGCTAAAAACGCATTTAAAGCAATAAAAAGGTGATTATGGCTGTCAAACCTAAACCAAACGTTGTGCACTCAAATCTTTTGCTGTATTTAGTTTATTTTGGCATCCGGATGATGATTCTAGCATGAAATTGCTTGGGCACTTGTTAATTTTTAAGATTTTGACACATTCAGCTCAAATGTACACAATTGCTGATTATGGCTGTCAAATCTAAACCAAACGTTGTGCACTCAAATCTTTTGCTGTATTTAGTTTATTTTGGCATCCGGATGATGATTCTAGCATGAAATTGCTTGGGCACCTGTTAATTTTTAAGATTTTGACACATTCAGCTCAAATGTACAATCATGCGCTAAAAACGCATTTAAAGCAATAAAAAGGTGATTATGGCTGTCAAACCTAAACCAAACGTTGTGCACTCAAATCTTTTGCTGTATTTAGTTTATTTTGGCATCCGGATGATGATTCTAGCATGAAATTACTTGGGCACCTGTTAATTTTTAAGATTTTGACACATTCAGCTCAAATGTACACAATTGCTGATTATGGCTGTCAAATCTAAACCAAACGTTGTGCACTCAAATCTTTTGCTGTATTTAGTTTATTTTGGCATCCGGATGATGATTCTAGCATGAAATTGCTTGGGCACCTGTTAATTTTTAAGATTTTGACACATTCAGCTCAAATGTACAATCATGCGCTACAAACGCATTTAAAGCAATAAAAAGGTGATTATGGCTGTCAAACCTAAACCAAACGTTGTGCACTCAAATCTTTTGCTATATTTAGTTTATTTTGGCATCCGGATGATGATTCTAGCATGAAATTGCTTGGGCACCTGTTAATTTTTAAGATTTTGACACATTCAGCTCAAATGTACACAATTGCTGATTATGGCTGTCAAACCTAAACCAAACGTTGTGCACTCAAATCTTTTGCTGTATTTAGTTTATTTTGGCATCCGGATGATGATTCTAGCATGAAATTGCTTGGGCACCTGTTAATTTTTAAGATTTTGACACATTCAGCTCAAATGTACACAATTGCTGATTATGGCTGTCAAATCTAAACCAAACGTTGTGCACTCAAATCTTTTGCTGTATTTAGTTTATTTTGGCATCCGGATGATGATTCTAGCATGAAATTGCTTGGGCACCTGTTAATTTTTAAGATTTTGACACATTCAGCTCAAATGTACAATCATGCGCTAAAAACGCATTTAAAGCAATAAAAAGGTGATTATGGCTGTCAAACCTAAACCAAACGTTGTGCACTCAAATCTTTTGCTGTATTTAGTTTATTTTGGCATCCGGATGATGATTCTAGCATGAAATTGCTTGGGCACCTGTTAATTTTTAAGATTTTGACACATTCAGCTCAAATGTACACAATTGCTGATTATGGCTGTCAAATCTAAACCAAACGTTGTGCACTCAAATCTTTTGCTGTATTTAGTTTATTTTGGCATCCGGATGATGATTCTAGCATGAAATTGCTTGGGCACCTGTTAATTTTTAAGATTTTGACACATTCAGCTCAAATGTACAATCATGCGCTACAAACGCATTTAAAGCAATAAAAAGGTGATTATGGCTGTCAAACCTAAACCAAACGTTGTGCACTCAAATCTTTTGCTGTATTTAGTTTATTTTGGCATCCGGATGATGATTCTAGCATGAAATTGCTTGGGCACTTGTTAATTTTTAAGATTTTGACACATTCAGCTCAAATGTACACAATTGCTGATTATGGCTGTCAAATCTAAACCAAACGTTGTGCACTCAAATCTTTTGCTGTATTTAGTTTATTTTGGCATCCGGATGATGATTCTAGCATGAAATTGCTTGGGCACCTGTTAATTTTTAAGATTTTGACACATTCAGCTCAAATGTACAATCATGCGCTACAAACGCATTTAAAGCAATAAAAAGGTGATTATGGCTGTCAAACCTAAACCAAACGTTGTGCACTCAAATCTTTTGCTATATTTAGTTTATTTTGGCATCCGGATGATGATTCTAGCATGAAATTGCTTGGGCACCTGTTAATTTTTAAGATTTTGACACATTCAGCTCAAATGTACACAATTGCTGATTATGGCTGTCAAACCTAAACCAAACGTTGTGCACTCAAATCTTTTGCTGTATTTAGTTTATTTTGGCATCCGGATGATGATTCTAGCATGAAATTGCTTGGGCACCTGTTAATTTTTAAGATTTTGACACATTCAGCTCAAATGTGCACAATTGCTGATTATGGCTGTCAAATCTAAACCAAACGTTGTGCACTCAAATCTTTTGCTGTATTTAGTTTATTTTGGCATCCGGATGATGATTCTAGCATGAAATTGCTTGGGCACCTGTTAATTTTTAAGATTTTGACACATTCAGCTCAAATGTACAATCATGCGCTAAAAACGCATTTAAAGCAATAAAAAGGTGATTATGGCTGTCAAACCTAAACCAAACGTTGTGCACTCAAATCTTTTGCTGTATTTAGTTTATTTTGGCATCCGGATGATGATTCTAGCATGAAATTGCTTGGGCACCTGTTAATTTTTAAGATTTTGACACATTCAGCTCAAATGTACACAATTGCTTATTATGGCTGTCAAACCTAAACCAAACGTTGTGCACTCAAATCTTTTGCTGTATTTAGTTTATTTTGGCATCCGGATGATGATTCTAGCATGAAATTGCTTGGGCACCTGTTAATTTTTAAGATTTTGACACATTCAGCTCAAATGTACACAATTGCTGATTATGGCTGTCAAATCTAAACCAAACGTTGTGCACTCAAATCTTTTGCTGTATTTAGTTTATTTTGGCATCCGGATGATGATTCTAGCATGAAATTGCTTGGGCACCTGTTAATTTTTAAGATTTTGACACATTCAGCTCAAATGTACAATCATGCGCTAAAAACGCATTTAAAGCAATAAAAAGGTGATTATGGCTGTCAAACCTAAACCAAACGTTGTGCGCTCAAATCTTTTGCTGTATTTAGTTTATTTTGGCATCCGGATGATGATTCTAGCATGAAATTGCTTGGGCACCTGTTAATTTTTAAGATTTTGACACATTCAGCTCAAATGTACACAATTGCTGATTATGGCTGTCAAATCTAAACCAAACGTTGTGCACTCAAATCTTTTGCTGTATTTAGTTTATTTTGGCATCCGGATGATGATTCTAGCATGAAATTTCTTGGGCACCTGTTAATTTTTAAGATTTTGACACATTCAGCTCAAATGTACAATCATGCGCTACAAACGCATTTAAAGCAATAAAAAGGTGATTATGGCTGTCAAACCTAAACCAAACGTTGTGCACTCAAATCTTTTGCTATATTTAGTTTATTTTGGCATCCGGATGATGATTCTAGCATGAAATTGCTTGGGCACCTGTTAATTTTTAAGATTTTGACACATTCAGCTCAAATGTACACAATTGCTGATTATGGCTGTCAAACCTAAACCAAACGTTGTGCACTCAAATCTTTTGCTATATTTAGTTTATTTTGGCATCCGGATGATGATTCTAACATGAAATTGCTTGGGCACCTGTTAATTTTTAAGATTTTGACACATTCAGCTCAAATGTACAATCATGCGCTAAAAACGCATTTAAAGCAATAAAAAGGTGATTATGGCTGTCAAACCTAAACCAAACGTTGTGCACTCAAATCTTTTGCTGTATTTAGTTTATTTTGGCATCCGGATGATGATTCTAGCATGAAATTGCTTGGGCACCTGTTAATTTTTAAGATTTTGACACATTCAGCTCAAATGTACACAATTGCTGATTATGGCTGTCAAATCTAAACCAAACGTTGTGCACTCAAATCTTTTGCTGTATTTAGTTTATTTTGGCATCCGGATGATGATTCTAGCATGAAATTGCTTGGGCACCTGTTAATTTTTAAGATTTTGACACATTCAGCTCAAATGTACAATCATGCGCTAAAAACGCATTTAAAGCAATAAAAAGGTGATTATGGCTGTCAAACCTAAACCAAACGTTGTGCACTCAAATCTTTTGCTGTATTTAGTTTATTTTGGCATCCGGATGATGATTCTAGCATGAAATTGCTTGGGCACTTGTTAATTTTTAAGATTTTGACACATTCAGCTCAAATGTACACAATTGCTGATTATGGCTGTCAAATCTAAACCAAACGTTGTGCACTCAAATCTTTTGCTGTATTTAGTTTATTTTGGCATCCGGATGATGATTCTAGCATGAAATTGCTTGGGCACCTGTTAATTTTTAAGATTTTGACACATTCAGCTCAAATGTACAATCATGCGCTAAAAACGCATTTAAAGCAATAAAAAGGTGATTATGGCTGTCAAACCTAAACCAAACGTTGTGCACTCAAATCTTTTGCTGTATTTAGTTTATTTTGGCATCCGGATGATGATTCTAGCATGAAATTACTTGGGCACCTGTTAATTTTTAAGATTTTGACACATTCAGCTCAAATGTACACAATTGCTGATTATGGCTGTCAAATCTAAACCAAACGTTGTGCACTCAAATCTTTTGCTGTATTTAGTTTATTTTGGCATCCGGATGATGATTCTAGCATGAAATTGCTTGGGCACCTGTTAATTTTTAAGATTTTGACACATTCAGCTCAAATGTACAATCATGCGCTACAAACGCATTTAAAGCAATAAAAAGGTGATTATGGCTGTCAAACCTAAACCAAACGTTGTGCACTCAAATCTTTTGCTATATTTAGTTTATTTTGGCATCCGGATGATGATTCTAGCATGAAATTGCTTGGGCACCTGTTAATTTTTAAGATTTTGACACATTCAGCTCAAATGTACACAATTGCTGATTATGGCTGTCAAACCTAAACCAAACGTTGTGCACTCAAATCTTTTGCTGTATTTAGTTTATTTTGGCATCCGGATGATGATTCTAGCATGAAATTGCTTGGGCACCTGTTAATTTTTAAGATTTTGACACATTCAGCTCAAATGTACACAATTGCTGATTATGGCTGTCAAATCTAAACCAAACGTTGTGCACTCAAATCTTTTGCTGTATTTAGTTTATTTTGGCATCCGGATGATGATTCTAGCATGAAATTGCTTGGGCACCTGTTAATTTTTAAGATTTTGACACATTCAGCTCAAATGTACAATCATGCGCTAAAAACGCATTTAAAGCAATAAAAAGGTGATTATGGCTGTCAAACCTAAACCAAACGTTGTGCACTCAAATCTTTTGCTGTATTTAGTTTATTTTGGCATCCGGATGATGATTCTAGCATGAAATTGCTTGGGCACCTGTTAATTTTTAAGATTTTGACACATTCAGCTCAAATGTACACAATTGCTGATTATGGCTGTCAAATCTAAACCAAACGTTGTGCACTCAAATCTTTTGCTGTATTTAGTTTATTTTGGCATCCGGATGATGATTCTAGCATGAAATTGCTTGGGCACCTGTTAATTTTTAAGATTTTGACACATTCAGCTCAAATGTACAATCATGCGCTACAAACGCATTTAAAGCAATAAAAAGGTGATTATGGCTGTCAAACCTAAACCAAACGTTGTGCACTCAAATCTTTTGCTGTATTTAGTTTATTTTGGCATCCGGATGATGATTCTAGCATGAAATTGCTTGGGCACTTGTTAATTTTTAAGATTTTGACACATTCAGCTCAAATGTACACAATTGCTGATTATGGCTGTCAAATCTAAACCAAACGTTGTGCACTCAAATCTTTTGCTGTATTTAGTTTATTTTGGCATCCGG
Source organism: Festucalex cinctus (assembly GCF_051991245.1). Lineage (NCBI taxonomy): Eukaryota > Metazoa > Chordata > Actinopteri > Syngnathiformes > Syngnathidae > Festucalex > Festucalex cinctus. The sequence continues at coordinate 66,515 of NC_135414.1, forward strand.
ATGATGATTCTAGCATGAAATTGCTTGGGCACCTGTTAATTTTTAAGATTTTGACACATTCAGCTCAAATGTACAATCATGCGCTACAAACGCATTTAAAGCAATAAAAAGGTGATTATGGCTGTCAAACCTAAACCAAACGTTGTGCACTCAAATCTTTTGCTATATTTAGTTTATTTTGGCATCCGGATGATGATTCTAGCATGAAATTGCTTGGGCACCTGTTAATTTTTAAGATTTTGACACATTCAGCTCAAATGTACACAATTGCTGATTATGGCTGTCAAACCTAAACCAAACGTTGTGCACTCAAATCTTTTGCTGTATTTAGTTTATTTTGGCATCCGGATGATGATTCTAGCATGAAATTGCTTGGGCACCTGTTAATTTTTAAGATTTTGACACATTCAGCTCAAATGTACACAATTGCTGATTATGGCTGTCAAATCTAAACCAAACGTTGTGCACTCAAATCTTTTGCTGTATTTAGTTTATTTTGGCATCCGGATGATGATTCTAGCATGAAATTGCTTGGGCACCTGTTAATTTTTAAGATTTTGACACATTCAGCTCAAATGTACAATCATGCGCTAAAAACGCATTTAAAGCAATAAAAAGGTGATTATGGCTGTCAAACCTAAACCAAACGTTGTGCACTCAAATCTTTTGCTGTATTTAGTTTATTTTGGCATCCGGATGATGATTCTAGCATGAAATTGCTTGGGCACCTGTTAATTTTTAAGATTTTGACACATTCAGCTCAAATGTACACAATTGCTGATTATGGCTGTCAAACCTAAACCAAACGTTGTGCACTCAAATCTTTTGCTGTATTTAGTTTATTTTGGCATCCGGATGATGATTCTAGCATGAAATTGCTTGGGCACCTGTTAATTTTTAAGATTTTGACACATTCAGCTCAAATGTACACAATTGCTGATTATGGCTGTCAAATCTAAACCAAACGTTGTGCACTCAAATCTTTTGCTGTATTTAGTTTATTTTGGCATCCGGATGATGATTCTAGCATGAAATTGCTTGGGCACCTGTTAATTTTTAAGATTTTGACACATTCAGCTCAAATGTACAATCATGCGCTAAAAACGCATTTAAAGCAATAAAAAGGTGATTATGGCTGTCAAACCTAAACCAAACGTTGTGCACTCAAATCTTTTGCTGTATTTAGTTTATTTTGGCATCCGGATGATGATTCTAGCATGAAATTGCTTGGGCACCTGTTAATTTTTAAGATTTTGACACATTCAGCTCAAATGTACACAATTGCTGATTATGGCTGTCAAATCTAAACCAAACGTTGTGCACTCAAATCTTTTGCTGTATTTAGTTTATTTTGGCATCCGGATGATGATTCTAGCATGAAATTTCTTGGGCACCTGTTAATTTTTAAGATTTTGACACATTCAGCTCAAATGTACAATCATGCGCTACAAACGCATTTAAAGCAATAAAAAGGTGATTATGGCTGTCAAACCTAAACCAAACGTTGTGCACTCAAATCTTTTGCTATATTTAGTTTATTTTGGCATCCGGATGATGATTCTAGCATGAAATTGCTTGGGCACCTGTTAATTTTTAAGATTTTGACACATTCAGCTCAAATGTACACAATTGCTGATTATGGCTGTCAAACCTAAACCAAACGTTGTGCACTCAAATCTTTTGCTATATTTAGTTTATTTTGGCATCCGGATGATGATTCTAACATGAAATTGCTTGGGCACCTGTTAATTTTTAAGATTTTGACACATTCAGCTCAAATGTACAATCATGCGCTAAAAACGCATTTAAAGCAATAAAAAGGTGATTATGGCTGTCAAACCTAAACCAAACGTTGTGCACTCAAATCTTTTGCTGTATTTAGTTTATTTTGGCATCCGGATGATGATTCTAGCATGAAATTGCTTGGGCACCTGTTAATTTTTAAGATTTTGACACATTCAGCTCAAATGTACACAATTGCTGATTATGGCTGTCAAATCTAAACCAAACGTTGTGCACTCAAATCTTTTGCTGTATTTAGTTTATTTTGGCATCCGGATGATGATTCTAGCATGAAATTGCTTGGGCACCTGTTAATTTTTAAGATTTTGACACATTCAGCTCAAATGTACAATCATGCGCTAAAAACGCATTTAAAGCAATAAAAAGGTGATTATGGCTGTCAAACCTAAACCAAACGTTGTGCACTCAAATCTTTTGCTGTATTTAGTTTATTTTGGCATCCGGATGATGATTCTAGCATGAAATTGCTTGGGCACTTGTTAATTTTTAAGATTTTGACACATTCAGCTCAAATGTACACAATTGCTGATTATGGCTGTCAAATCTAAACCAAACGTTGTGCACTCAAATCTTTTGCTGTATTTAGTTTATTTTGGCATCCGGATGATGATTCTAGCATGAAATTGCTTGGGCACCTGTTAATTTTTAAGATTTTGACACATTCAGCTCAAATGTACAATCATGCGCTAAAAACGCATTTAAAGCAATAAAAAGGTGATTATGGCTGTCAAACCTAAACCAAACGTTGTGCACTCAAATCTTTTGCTGTATTTAGTTTATTTTGGCATCCGGATGATGATTCTAGCATGAAATAACTTGGGCACCTGTTAATTTTTAAGATTTTGACACATTCAGCTCAAATGTACACAATTGCTGATTATGGCTGTCAAATCTAAACCAAACGTTGTGCACTCAAATCTTTTGCTGTATTTAGTTTATTTTGGCATCCGGATGATGATTCTAGCATGAAATTGCTTGGGCACCTGTTAATTTTTAAGATTTTGACACATTCAGCTCAAATGTACAATCATGCGCTACAAACGCATTTAAAGCAATAAAAAGGTGATTATGGCTGTCAAACCTAAACCAAACGTTGTGCACTCAAATCTTTTGCTATATTTAGTTTATTTTGGCATCCGGATGATGATTCTAGCATGAAATTGCTTGGGCACCTGTTAATTTTTAAGATTTTGACACATTCAGCTCAAATGTACACAATTGCTGATTATGGCTGTCAAACCTAAACCAAACGTTGTGCACTCAAATCTTTTGCTGTATTTAGTTTATTTTGGCATCCGGATGATGATTCTAGCATGAAATTGCTTGGGCACCTGTTAATTTTTAAGATTTTGACACATTCAGCTCAAATGTACACAATTGCTGATTATGGCTGTCAAATCTAAACCAAACGTTGTGCACTCAAATCTTTTGCTGTATTTAGTTTATTTTGGCATCCGGATGATGATTCTAGCATGAAATTGCTTGGGCACCTGTTAATTTTTAAGATTTTGACACATTCAGCTCAAATGTACAATCATGCGCTAAAAACGCATTTAAAGCAATAAAAAGGTGATTATGGCTGTCAAACCTAAACCAAACGTTGTGCACTCAAATCTTTTGCTGTATTTAGTTTATTTTGGCATCCGGATGATGATTCTAGCATGAAATTGCTTGGGCACCTGTTAATTTTTAAGATTTTGACACATTCAGCTCAAATGTACACAATTGCTGATTATGGCTGTCAAATCTAAACCAAACGTTGTGCACTCAAATCTTTTGCTGTATTTAGTTTATTTTGGCATCCGGATGATGATTCTAGCATGAAATTGCTTGGGCACCTGTTAATTTTTAAGATTTTGACACATTCAGCTCAAATGTACAATCATGCGCTAAAAACGCATTTAAAGCAATAAAAAGGTGATTATGGCTGTCAAACCTAAACCAAACGTTGTGCACTCAAATCTTTTGCTGTATTTAGTTTATTTTGGCATCCGGATGATGATTCTAGCATGAAATTGCTTGGGCACTTGTTAATTTTTAAGATTTTGACACATTCAGCTCAAATGTACACAATTGCTGATTATGGCTGTCAAATCTAAACCAAACGTTGTGCACTCAAATCTTTTGCTGTATTTAGTTTATTTTGGCATCCGGATGATGATTCTAGCATGAAATTGCTTGGGCACCTGTTAATTTTTAAGATTTTGACACATTCAGCTCAAATGTACAATCATGCGCTAAAAACGCATTTAAAGCAATAAAAAGGTGATTATGGCTGTCAAACCTAAACCAAACGTTGTGCACTCAAATCTTTTGCTGTATTTAGTTTATTTTGGCATCCGGATGATGATTCTAGCATGTAATTACTTGGGCACCTGTTAATTTTTAAGATTTTGACACATTCAGCTCAAATGTACACAATTGCTGATTATGGCTGTCAAATCTAAACCAAACGTTGTGCACTCAAATCTTTTGCTGTATTTAGTTTATTTTGGCATCCGGATGATGATTCTAGCATGAAATTGCTTGGGCACCTGTTAATTTTTAAGATTTTGACACATTCAGCTCAAATGTACAATCATGCGCTACAAACGCATTTAAAGCAATAAAAAGGTGATTATGGCTGTCAAACCTAAACCAAACGTTGTGCACTCAAATCTTTTGCTGTATTTAGTTTATTTTGGCATCCGGATGATGATTCTAGCATGAAATTGCTTGGGCACTTGTTAATTTTTAAGATTTTGACACATTCAGCTCAAATGTACACAATTGCTGATTATGGCTGTCAAATCTAAACCAAACGTTGTGCACTCAAATCTTTTGCTGTATTTAGTTTATTTTGGCATCCGGATGATGATTCTAGCATGAAATTGCTTGGGCACCTGTTAATTTTTAAGATTTTGACACATTCAGCTCAAATGTACAATCATGCGCTAAAAACGCATTTAAAGCAATAAAAAGGTGATTATGGCTGTCAAACCTAAACCAAACGTTGTGCACTCAAATCTTTTGCTGTATTTAGTTTATTTTGGCATCCGGATGATGATTCTAGCATGAAATAACTTGGGCACCTGTTAATTTTTAAGATTTTGACACATTCAGCTCAAATGTACACAATTGCTGATTATGGCTGTCAAATCTAAACCAAACGTTGTGCACTCAAATCTTTTGCTGTATTTAGTTTATTTTGGCATCCGGATGATGATTCTAGCATGAAATTGCTTGGGCACCTGTTAATTTTTAAGATTTTGACACATTCAGCTCAAATGTACAATCATGCGCTACAAACGCATTTAAAGCAATAAAAAGGTGATTATGGCTGTCAAACCTAAACCAAACGTTGTGCACTCAAATCTTTTGCTATATTTAGTTTATTTTGGCATCCGGATGATGATTCTAGCATGAAATTGCTTGGGCACCTGTTAATTTTTAAGATTTTGACACATTCAGCTCAAATGTACACAATTGCTGATTATGGCTGTCAAACCTAAACCAAACGTTGTGCACTCAAATCTTTTGCTGTATTTAGTTTATTTTGGCATCCGGATGATGATTCTAGCATGAAATTGCTTGGGCACCTGTTAATTTTTAAGATTTTGACACATTCAGCTCAAATGTACACAATTGCTGATTATGGCTGTCAAATCTAAACCAAACGTTGTGCACTCAAATCTTTTGCTGTATTTAGTTTATTTTGGCATCCGGATGATGATTCTAGCATGAAATTGCTTGGGCACCTGTTAATTTTTAAGATTTTGACACATTCAGCTCAAATGTACAATCATGCGCTAAAAACGCATTTAAAGCAATAAAAAGGTGATTATGGCTGTCAAACCTAAACCAAACGTTGTGCACTCAAATCTTTTGCTGTATTTAGTTTATTTTGGCATCCGGATGATGATTCTAGCATGAAATTGCTTGGGCACCTGTTAATTTTTAAGATTTTGACACATTCAGCTCAAATGTACACAATTGCTGATTATGGCTGTCAAATCTAAACCAAACGTTGTGCACTCAAATCTTTTGCTGTATTTAGTTTATTTTGGCATCCGGATGATGATTCTAGCATGAAATTGCTTGGGCACCTGTTAATTTTTAAGATTTTGACACATTCAGCTCAAATGTACAATCATGCGCTACAAACGCATTTAAAGCAATAAAAAGGTGATTATGGCTGTCAAACCTAAACCAAACGTTGTGCACTCAAATCTTTTGCTATATTTAGTTTATTTTGGCATCCGGATGATGATTCTAGCATGAAATTGCTTGGGCACCTGTTAATTTTTAAGATTTTGACACATTCAGCTCAAATGTACACAATTGCTGATTATGGCTGTCAAACCTAAACCAAACGTTGTGCACTCAAATCTTTTGCTATATTTAGTTTATTTTGGCATCCGGATGATGATTCTAACATGAAATTGCTTGGGCACCTGTTAATTTTTAAGATTTTGACACATTCAGCTCAAATGTACAATCATGCGCTAAAAACGCATTTAAAGCAATAAAAAGGTGATTATGGCTGTCAAACCTAAACCAAACGTTGTGCACTCAAATCTTTTGCTGTATTTAGTTTATTTTGGCATCCGGATGATGATTCTAGCATGAAATTGCTTGGGCACCTGTTAATTTTTAAGATTTTGACACATTCAGCTCAAATGTACACAATTGCTGATTATGGCTGTCAAATCTAAACCAAACGTTGTGCACTCAAATCTTTTGCTGTATTTAGTTTATTTTGGCATCCGGATGATGATTCTAGCATGAAATTGCTTGGGCACCTGTTAATTTTTAAGATTTTGACACATTCAGCTCAAATGTACAATCATGCGCTAAAAACGCATTTAAAGCAATAAAAAGGTGATTATGGCTGTCAAACCTAAACCAAACGTTGTGCACTCAAATCTTTTGCTGTATTTAGTTTATTTTGGCATCCGGATGATGATTCTAGCATGAAATTGCTTGGGCACTTGTTAATTTTTAAGATTTTGACACATTCAGCTCAAATGTACACAATTGCTGATTATGGCTGTCAAATCTAAACCAAACGTTGTGCACTCAAATCTTTTGCTGTATTTAGTTTATTTTGGCATCCGGATGATGATTCTAGCATGAAATTGCTTGGGCACCTGTTAATTTTTAAGATTTTGACACATTCAGCTCAAATGTACAATCATGCGCTAAAAACGCATTTAAAGCAATAAAAAGGTGATTATGGCTGTCAAACCTAAACCAAACGTTGTGCACTCAAATCTTTTGCTGTATTTAGTTTATTTTGGCATCCGGATGATGATTCTAGCATGAAATTACTTGGGCACCTGTTAATTTTTAAGATTTTGACACATTCAGCTCAAATGTACACAATTGCTGATTATGGCTGTCAAATCTAAACCAAACGTTGTGCACTCAAATCTTTTGCTGTATTTAGTTTATTTTGGCATCCGGATGATGATTCTAGCATGAAATTGCTTGGGCACCTGTTAATTTTTAAGATTTTGACACATTCAGCTCAAATGTACAATCATGCGCTACAAACGCATTTAAAGCAATAAAAAGGTGATTATGGCTGTCAAACCTAAACCAAACGTTGTGCACTCAAATCTTTTGCTATATTTAGTTTATTTTGGCATCCGGATGATGATTCTAGCATGAAATTGCTTGGGCACCTGTTAATTTTTAAGATTTTGACACATTCAGCTCAAATGTACACAATTGCTGATTATGGCTGTCAAACCTAAACCAAACGTTGTGCACTCAAATCTTTTGCTATATTTAGTTTATTTTGGCATCCGGATGATGATTCTAGCATGAAATTGCTTGGGCACCTGTTAATTTTTAAGATTTTGACACATTCAGCTCAAATGTACAATCATGCGCTAAAAACGCATTTAAAGCAATAAAAAGGTGATTATGGCTGTCAAACCTAAACCAAACGTTGTGCACTCAAATCTTTTGCTGTATTTAGTTTATTTTGGCATCCGGATGATGATTCTAGCATGAAATTGCTTGGGCACCTGTTAATTTTTAAGATTTTGACACATTCAGCTCAAATGTACACAATTGCTGATTATGGCTGTCAAATCTAAACCAAACGTTGTGCACTCAAATCTTTTGCTGTATTTAGTTTATTTTGGCATCCGGATGATGATTCTAGCATGAAATTGCTTGGGCACCTGTTAATTTTTAAGATTTTGACACATTCAGCTCAAATGTACAATCATGCGCTAAAAACGCATTTAAAGCAATAAAAAGGTGATTATGGCTGTCAAACCTAAACCAAACGTTGTGCACTCAAATCTTTTGCTGTATTTAGTTTATTTTGGCATCCGGATGATGATTCTAGCATGAAATTGCTTGGGCACCTGTTAATTTTTAAGATTTTGACACATTCAGCTCAAATGTACACAATTGCTGATTATGGCTGTCAAATCTAAACCAAACGTTGTGCACTCAAATCTTTTGCTGTATTTAGTTTATTTTGGCGTCCGGATGATGATTCTAGCATGAAATTGCTTGGGCACCTGTTAATTTTTAAGATTTTGACACATTCAGCTCAAATGTACAATCATGCGCTACAAACGCATTTAAAGCAATAAAAAGGTGATTATGGCTGTCAAACCTAAACCAAACGTTGTGCACTCAAATCTTTTGCTATATTTAGTTTATTTTGGCATCCGGATGATGATTCTAGCATGAAATTGCTTGGGCACCTGTTAATTTTTAAGATTTTGACACATTCAGCTCAAATGTACACAATTGCTGATTATGGCTGTCAAACCTAAACCAAACGTTGTGCACTCAAATCTTTTGCTGTATTTAGTTTATTTTGGCATCCGGATGATGATTCTAGCATGAAATTGCTTGGGCACCTGTTAATTTTTAAGATTTTGACACATTCAGCTCAAATGTACACAATTGCTGATTATGGCTGTCAAATCTAAACCAAACGTTGTGCACTCAAATCTTTTGCTGTATTTAGTTTATTTTGGCATCCGGATGATGATTCTAGCATGAAATTGCTTGGGCACCTGTTAATTTTTAAGATTTTGACACATTCAGCTCAAATGTACACAATTGCTGATTATGGCTGTCAAATCTAAACCAAACGTTGTGCACTCAAATCTTTTGCTGTATTTAGTTTATTTTGGCATCCGGATGATGATTCTAGCATGAAATTGCTTGGGCACCTGTTAATTTTTAAGATTTTGACACATTCAGCTCAAATGTACAATCATGCGCTACAAACGCATTTAAAGCAATAAAAAGGTGATTATGGCTGTCAAACCTAAACCAAACGTTGTGCACTCAAATCTTTTGCTATATTTAGTTTATTTTGGCATCCGGATGATGATTCTAGCATGAAATTGCTTGGGCACCTGTTAATTTTTAAGATTTTGACACATTCAGCTCAAATGTACAATCATGCGCTAAAAACGCATTTAAAGCAATAAAAAGGTGATTATGGCTGTCAAACCTAAACCAAACGTTGTGCACTCAAATCTTTTGCTGTATTTAGTTTATTTTGGCATCCGGATGATGATTCTAGCATGAAATTGCTTGGGCACCTGTTAATTTTTAAGATTTTGACACATTCAGCTCAAATGTACACAATTGCTGATTATGGCTGTCAAATCTAAACCAAACGTTGTGCACTCAAATCTTTTGCTGTATTTAGTTTATTTTGGCATCCGGATGATGATTCTAGCATGAAATTGCTTGGGCACCTGTTAATTTTTAAGATTTTGACACATTCAGCTCAAATGTACAATCATGCGCTAAAAACGCATTTAAAGCAATAAAAAGGTGATTATGGCTGTCAAACCTAAACCAAACGTTGTGCACTCAAATCTTTTGCTGTATTTAGTTTATTTTGGCATCCGGATGATGATTCTAGCATGAAATTGCTTGGGCACCTGTTAATTTTTAAGATTTTGACACATTCAGCTCAAATGTACACAATTGCTGATTATGGCTGTCAAATCTAAACCAAACGTTGTGCACTCAAATCTTTTGCTGTATTTAGTTTATTTTGGCATCCGGATGATGATTCTAGCATGAAATTGCTTGGGCACCTGTTAATTTTTAAGATTTTGACACATTCAGCTCAAATGTACAATCATGCGCTAAAAACGCATTTAAAGCAATAAAAAGGTGATTATGGCTGTCAAACCTAAACCAAACGTTGTGCACTCAAATCTTTTGCTGTATTTAGTTTATTTTGGCATCCGGATGATGATTCTAGCATGAAATTGCTTGGGCACCTGTTAATTTTTAAGATTTTGACACATTCAGCTCAAATGTACACAATTGCTGATTATGGCTGTCAAATCTAAACCAAACGTTGTGCACTCAAATCTTTTGCTGTATTTAGTTTATTTTGGCATCCGGATGATGATTCTAGCATGAAATTGCTTGGGCACCTGTTAATTTTTAAGATTTTGACACATTCAGCTCAAATGTACAATCATGCGCTACAAACGCATTTAAAGCAATAAAAAGGTGATTATGGCTGTCAAACCTAAACCAAACGTTGTGCACTCAAATCTTTTGCTATATTTAGTTTATTTTGGCATCCGGATGATGATTCTAGCATGAAATTGCTTGGGCACCTGTTAATTTTTAAGATTTTGACACATTCAGCTCAAATGTACACAATTGCTGATTATGGCTGTCAAACCTAAACCAAACGTTGTGCACTCAAATCTTTTGCTATATTTAGTTTATTTTGGCATCCGGATGATGATTCTAACATGAAATTGCTTGGGCACCTGTTAATTTTTAAGATTTTGACACATTCAGCTCAAATGTACAATCATGCGCTAAAAACGCATTTAAAGCAATAAAAAGGTGATTATGGCTGTCAAACCTAAACCAAACGTTGTGCACTCAAATCTTTTGCTGTATTTAGTTTATTTTGGCATCCGGATGATGATTCTAGCATGAAATTGCTTGGGCACCTGTTAATTTTTAAGATTTTGACACATTCAGCTCAAATGTACACAATTGCTGATTATGGCTGTCAAATCTAAACCAAACGTTGTGCACTCAAATCTTTTGCTGTATTTAGTTTATTTTGGCATCCGGATGATGATTCTAGCATGAAATTGCTTGGGCACCTGTTAATTTTTAAGATTTTGACACATTCAGCTCAAATGTACAATCATGCGCTAAAAACGCATTTAAAGCAATAAAAAGGTGATTATGGCTGTCAAACCTAAACCAAACGTTGTGCACTCAAATCTTTTGCTGTATTTAGTTTATTTTGGCATCCGGATGATGATTCTAGCATGAAATTGCTTGGGCACTTGTTAATTTTTAAGATTTTGACACATTCAGCTCAAATGTACACAATTGCTGATTATGGCTGTCAAATCTAAACCAAACGTTGTGCACTCAAATCTTTTGCTGTATTTAGTTTATTTTGGCATCCGGATGATGATTCTAGCATGAAATTGCTTGGGCACCTGTTAATTTTTAAGATTTTGACACATTCAGCTCAAATGTACAATCATGCGCTAAAAACGCATTTAAAGCAATAAAAAGGTGATTATGGCTGTCAAACCTAAACCAAACGTTGTGCACTCAAATCTTTTGCTGTATTTAGTTTATTTTGGCATCCGGATGATGATTCTAGCATGAAATTACTTGGGCACCTGTTAATTTTTAAGATTTTGACACATTCAGCTCAAATGTACACAATTGCTGATTATGGCTGTCAAATCTAAACCAAACGTTGTGCACTCAAATCTTTTGCTGTATTTAGTTTATTTTGGCATCCGGATGATGATTCTAGCATGAAATTGCTTGGGCACCTGTTAATTTTTAAGATTTTGACACATTCAGCTCAAATGTACAATCATGCGCTACAAACGCATTTAAAGCAATAAAAAGGTGATTATGGCTGTCAAACCTAAACCAAACGTTGTGCACTCAAATCTTTTGCTGTATTTAGTTTATTTTGGCATCCGGATGATGATTCTAGCATGAAATTGCTTGGGCACTTGTTAATTTTTAAGATTTTGACACATTCAGCTCAAATGTACACAATTGCTGATTATGGCTGTCAAATCTAAACCAAACGTTGTGCACTCAAATCTTTTGCTGTATTTAGTTTATTTTGGCATCCGGATGATGATTCTAGCATGAAATTGCTTGGGCACCTGTTAATTTTTAAGATTTTGACACATTCAGCTCAAATGTACAATCATGCGCTAAAAACGCATTTAAAGCAATAAAAAGGTGATTATGGCTGTCAAACCTAAACCAAACGTTGTGCACTCAAATCTTTTGCTGTATTTAGTTTATTTTGGCATCCGGATGATGATTCTAGCATGAAATTGCTTGGGCACCTGTTAATTTTTAAGATTTTGACACATTCAGCTCAAATGTACACAATTGCTGATTATGGCTGTCAAATCTAAACCAAACGTTGTGCACTCAAATCTTTTGCTGTATTTAGTTTATTTTGGCATCCGGATGATGATTCTAGCATGAAATTGCTTGGGCACCTGTTAATTTTTAAGATTTTGACACATTCAGCTCAAATGTACAATCATGCGCTACAAACGCATTTAAAGCAATAAAAAGGTGATTATGGCTGTCAAACCTAAACCAAACGTTGTGCACTCAAATCTTTTGCTATATTTAGTTTATTTTGGCATCCGGATGATGATTCTAGCATGAAATTGCTTGGGCACCTGTTAATTTTTAAGATTTTGACACATTCAGCTCAAATGTACACAATTGCTGATTATGGCTGTCAAACCTAAACCAAACGTTGTGCACTCAAATCTTTTGCTATATTTAGTTTATTTTGGCATCCGGATGATGATTCTAACATGAAATTGCTTGGGCACCTGTTAATTTTTAAGATTTTGACACATTCAGCTCAAATGTACAATCATGCGCTAAAAACGCATTTAAAGCAATAAAAAGGTGATTATGGCTGTCAAACCTAAACCAAACGTTGTGCACTCAAATCTTTTGCTGTATTTAGTTTATTTTGGCATCCGGATGATGATTCTAGCATGAAATTGCTTGGGCACCTGTTAATTTTTAAGATTTTGACACATTCAGCTCAAATGTACACAATTGCTGATTATGGCTGTCAAATCTAAACCAAACGTTGTGCACTCAAATCTTTTGCTGTATTTAGTTTATTTTGGCATCCGGATGATGATTCTAGCATGAAATTGCTTGGGCACCTGTTAATTTTTAAGATTTTGACACATTCAGCTCAAATGTACAATCATGCGCTAAAAACGCATTTAAAGCAATAAAAAGGTGATTATGGCTGTCAAACCTAAACCAAACGTTGTGCACTCAAATCTTTTGCTGTATTTAGTTTATTTTGGCATCCGGATGATGATTCTAGCATGAAATTGCTTGGGCACTTGTTAATTTTTAAGATTTTGACACATTCAGCTCAAATGTACACAATTGCTGATTATGGCTGTCAAATCTAAACCAAACGTTGTGCACTCAAATCTTTTGCTGTATTTAGTTTATTTTGGCATCCGGATGATGATTCTAGCATGAAATTGCTTGGGCACCTGTTAATTTTTAAGATTTTGACACATTCAGCTCAAATGTACAATCATGCGCTAAAAACGCATTTAAAGCAATAAAAAGGTGATTATGGCTGTCAAACCTAAACCAAACGTTGTGCACTCAAATCTTTTGCTGTATTTAGTTTATTTTGGCATCCGGATGATGATTCTAGCATGAAATTACTTGGGCACCTGTTAATTTTTAAGATTTTGACACATTCAGCTCAAATGTACACAATTGCTGATTATGGCTGTCAAATCTAAACCAAACGTTGTGCACTCAAATCTTTTGCTGTATTTAGTTTATTTTGGCATCCGGATGATGATTCTAGCATGAAATTGCTTGGGCACCTGTTAATTTTTAAGATTTTGACACATTCAGCTCAAATGTACAATCATGCGCTACAAACGCATTTAAAGCAATAAAAAGGTGATTATGGCTGTCAAACCTAAACCAAACGTTGTGCACTCAAATCTTTTGCTGTATTTAGTTTATTTTGGCATCCGGATGATGATTCTAGCATGAAATTGCTTGGGCACTTGTTAATTTTTAAGATTTTGACACATTCAGCTCAAATGTACACAATTGCTGATTATGGCTGTCAAATCTAAACCAAACGTTGTGCACTCAAATCTTTTGCTGTATTTAGTTTATTTTGGCATCCGGATGATGATTCTAGCATGAAATTGCTTGGGCACCTGTTAATTTTTAAGATTTTGACACATTCAGCTCAAATGTACAATCATGCGCTAAAAACGCATTTAAAGCAATAAAAAGGTGATTATGGCTGTCAAACCTAAACCAAACGTTGTGCACTCAAATCTTTTGCTGTATTTAGTTTATTTTGGCATCCGGATGATGATTCTAGCATGAAATTGCTTGGGCACCTGTTAATTTTTAAGATTTTGACACATTCAGCTCAAATGTACACAATTGCTGATTATGGCTGTCAAATCTAAACCAAACGTTGTGCACTCAAATCTTTTGCTGTATTTAGTTTATTTTGGCATCCGGATGATGATTCTAGCATGAAATTGCTTGGGCACCTGTTAATTTTTAAGATTTTGACACATTCAGCTCAAATGTACAATCATGCGCTAAAAACGCATTTAAAGCAATAAAAAGGTGATTATGGCTGTCAAACCTAAACCAAACGTTGTGCACTCAAATCTTTTGCTGTATTTAGTTTATTTTGGCATCCGGATGATGATTCTAGCATGAAATTGCTTGGGCACTTGTTAATTTTTAAGATTTTGACACATTCAGCTCAAATGTACACAATTGCTGATTATGGCTGTCAAATCTAAACCAAACGTTGTGCACTCAAATCTTTTGCTGTATTTAGTTTATTTTGGCATCCGGATGATGATTCTAGCATGAAATTGCTTGGGCACCTGTTAATTTTTAAGATTTTGACACATTCAGCTCAAATGTACAATCATGCGCTAAAAACGCATTTAAAGCAATAAAAAGGTGATTATGGCTGTCAAACCTAAACCAAACGTTGTGCACTCAAATCTTTTGCTGTATTTAGTTTATTTTGGCATCCGGATGATGATTCTAGCATGAAATTACTTGGGCACCTGTTAATTTTTAAGATTTTGACACATTCAGCTCAAATGTACACAATTGCTGATTATGGCTGTCAAATCTAAACCAAACGTTGTGCACTCAAATCTTTTGCTGTATTTAGTTTATTTTGGCATCCGGATGATGATTCTAGCATGAAATTGCTTGGGCACCTGTTAATTTTTAAGATTTTGACACATTCAGCTCAAATGTACAATCATGCGCTACAAACGCATTTAAAGCAATAAAAAGGTGATTATGGCTGTCAAACCTAAACCAAACGTTGTGCACTCAAATCTTTTGCTGTATTTAGTTTATTTTGGCATCCGGATGATGATTCTAGCATGAAATTGCTTGGGCACTTGTTAATTTTTAAGATTTTGACACATTCAGCTCAAATGTACACAATTGCTGATTATGGCTGTCAAATCTAAACCAAACGTTGCGCACTCAAATCTTTTGCTGTATTTAGTTTATTTTGGCATCCGGATGATGATTCTAGCATGAAATTGCTTGGGCACCTGTTAATTTTTAAGATTTTGACACATTCAGCTCAAATGTACAATCATGCGCTAAAAACGCATTTAAAGCAATAAAAAGGTGATTATGGCTGTCAAACCTAAACCAAACGTTGTGCACTCAAATCTTTTGCTGTATTTAGTTTATTTTGGCATCCGGATGATGATTCTAGCATGAAATTGCTTGGGCACCTGTTAATTTTTAAGATTTTGACACATTCAGCTCAAATGTACACAATTGCTGATTATGGCTGTCAAATCTAAACCAAACGTTGTGCACTCAAATCTTTTGCTGTATTTAGTTTATTTTGGCATCCGGATGATGATTCTAGCATGAAATTGCTTGGGCACCTGTTAATTTTTAAGATTTTGACACATTCAGCTCAAATGTACAATCATGCGCTACAAACGCATTTAAAGCAATAAAAAGGTGATTATGGCTGTCAAACCTAAACCAAACGTTGTGCACTCAAATCTTTTGCTATATTTAGTTTATTTTGGCATCCGGATGATGATTCTAGCATGAAATTGCTTGGGCACCTGTTAATTTTTAAGATTTTGACACATTCAGCTCAAATGTACACAATTGCTGATTATGGCTGTCAAACCTAAACCAAACGTTGTGCACTCAAATCTTTTGCTGTATTTAGTTTATTTTGGCATCCGGATGATGATTCTAGCATGAAATTGCTTGGGCACCTGTTAATTTTTAAGATTTTGACACATTCAGCTCAAATGTACACAATTGCTGATTATGGCTGTCAAACCTAAACCAAACGTTGTGCACTCAAATCTTTTGCTATATTTAGTTTATTTTGGCATCCGGATGATGATTCTAACATGAAATTGCTTGGGCACCTGTTAATTTTTAAGATTTTGACACATTCAGCTCAAATGTACAATCATGCGCTAAAAACGCATTTAAAGCAATAAAAAGGTGATTATGGCTGTCAAACCTAAACCAAACGTTGTGCACTCAAATCTTTTGCTGTATTTAGTTTATTTTGGCATCCGGATGATGATTCTAGCATGAAATTGCTTGGGCACCTGTTAATTTTTAAGATTTTGACACATTCAGCTCAAATGTACACAATTGCTGATTATGGCTGTCAAATCTAAACCAAACGTTGTGCACTCAAATCTTTTGCTGTATTTAGTTTATTTTGGCATCCGGATGATGATTCTAGCATGAAATTGCTTGGGCACCTGTTAATTTTTAAGATTTTGACACATTCAGCTCAAATGTACAATCATGCGCTAAAAACGCATTTAAAGCAATAAAAAGGTGATTATGGCTGTCAAACCTAAACCAAACGTTGTGCACTCAAATCTTTTGCTGTATTTAGTTTATTTTGGCATCCGGATGATGATTCTAGCATGAAATTGCTTGGGCACTTGTTAATTTTTAAGATTTTGACACATTCAGCTCAAATGTACACAATTGCTGATTATGGCTGTCAAATCTAAACCAAACGTTGTGCACTCAAATCTTTTGCTGTATTTAGTTTATTTTGGCATCCGGATGATGATTCTAGCATGAAATTGCTTGGGCACCTGTTAATTTTTAAGATTTTGACACATTCAGCTCAAATGTACAATCATGCGCTAAAAACGCATTTAAAGCAATAAAAAGGTGATTATGGCTGTCAAACCTAAACCAAACGTTGTGCACTCAAATCTTTTGCTGTATTTAGTTTATTTTGGCATCCGGATGATGATTCTAGCATGAAATTACTTGGGCACCTGTTAATTTTTAAGATTTTGACACATTCAGCTCAAATGTACACAATTGCTGATTATGGCTGTCAAATCTAAACCAAACGTTGTGCACTCAAATCTTTTGCTGTATTTAGTTTATTTTGGCATCCGGATGATGATTCTAGCATGAAATTGCTTGGGCACCTGTTAATTTTTAAGATTTTGACACATTCAGCTCAAATGTACAATCATGCGCTACAAACGCATTTAAAGCAATAAAAAGGTGATTATGGCTGTCAAACCTAAACCAAACGTTGTGCACTCAAATCTTTTGCTGTATTTAGTTTATTTTGGCATCCGGATGATGATTCTAGCATGAAATTGCTTGGGCACTTGTTAATTTTTAAGATTTTGACACATTCAGCTCAAATGTACACAATTGCTGATTATGGCTGTCAAATCTAAACCAAACGTTGTGCACTCAAATCTTTTGCTGTATTTAGTTTATTTTGGCATCCGGATGATGATTCTAGCATGAAATTGCTTGGGCACCTGTTAATTTTTAAGATTTTGACACATTCAGCTCAAATGTACAATCATGCGCTAAAAACGCATTTAAAGCAATAAAAAGGTGATTATGGCTGTCAAACCTAAACCAAACGTTGTGCACTCAAATCTTTTGCTGTATTTAGTTTATTTTGGCATCCGGATGATGATTCTAACATGAAATTGCTTGGGCACCTGTTAATTTTTAAGATTTTGACACATTCAGCTCAAATGTACAATCATGCGCTAAAAACGCATTTAAAGCAATAAAAAGGTGATTATGGCTGTCAAACCTAAACCAAACGTTGTGCACTCAAATCTTTTGCTGTATTTAGTTTATTTTGGCATCCGGATGATGATTCTAGCATGAAATTGCTTGGGCACCTGTTAATTTTTAAGATTTTGACACATTCAGCTCAAATGTACAATCATGCGCTAAAAACGCATTTAAAGCAATAAAAAGGTGATTATGGCTGTCAAACCTAAACCAAACGTTGTGCACTCAAATCTTTTGCTGTATTTAGTTTATTTTGGCATCCGGATGATGATTCTAGCATGAAATTGCTTGGGCACCTGTTAATTTTTAAGATTTTGACACATTCAGCTCAAATGTACACAATTGCTGATTATGGCTGTCAAATCTAAACCAAACGTTGTGCACTCAAATCTTTTGCTGTATTTAGTTTATTTTGGCATCCGGATGATGATTCTAGCATGAAATTGCTTGGGCACCTGTTAATTTTTAAGATTTTGACACATTCAGCTCAAATGTACAATCATGCGCTAAAAACGCATTTAAAGCAATAAAAAGGTGATTATGGCTGTCAAACCTAAACCAAACGTTGTGCACTCAAATCTTTTGCTGTATTTAGTTTATTTTGGCATCCGGATGATGATTCTAGCATGAAATTGCTTGGGCACTTGTTAATTTTTAAGATTTTGACACATTCAGCTCAAATGTACACAATTGCTGATTATGGCTGTCAAATCTAAACCAAACGTTGTGCACTCAAATCTTTTGCTGTATTTAGTTTATTTTGGCATCCGGATGATGATTCTAGCATGAAATTGCTTGGGCACCTGTTAATTTTTAAGATTTTGACACATTCAGCTCAAATGTACAATCATGCGCTAAAAACGCATTTAAAGCAATAAAAAGGTGATTATGGCTGTCAAACCTAAACCAAACGTTGTGCACTCAAATCTTTTGCTGTATTTAGTTTATTTTGGCATCCGGATGATGATTCTAGCATGAAATTACTTGGGCACCTGTTAATTTTTAAGATTTTGACACATTCAGCTCAAATGTACACAATTGCTGATTATGGCTGTCAAATCTAAACCAAACGTTGTGCACTCAAATCTTTTGCTGTATTTAGTTTATTTTGGCATCCGGATGATGATTCTAGCATGAAATTGCTTGGGCACCTGTTAATTTTTAAGATTTTGACACATTCAGCTCAAATGTACAATCATGCGCTACAAACGCATTTAAAGCAATAAAAAGGTGATTATGGCTGTCAAACCTAAACCAAACGTTGTGCACTCAAATCTTTTGCTGTATTTAGTTTATTTTGGCATCCGGATGATGATTCTAGCATGAAATTGCTTGGGCACTTGTTAATTTTTAAGATTTTGACACATTCAGCTCAAATGTACACAATTGCTGATTATGGCTGTCAAATCTAAACCAAACGTTGTGCACTCAAATCTTTTGCTGTATTTAGTTTATTTTGGCATCCGGATGATGATTCTAGCATGAAATTGCTTGGGCACCTGTTAATTTTTAAGATTTTGACACATTCAGCTCAAATGTACAATCATGCGCTAAAAACGCATTTAAAGCAATAAAAAGGTGATTATGGCTGTCAAACCTAAACCAAACGTTGTGCACTCAAATCTTTTGCTGTATTTAGTTTATTTTGGCATCCGGATGATGATTCTAGCATGAAATTGCTTGGGCACCTGTTAATTTTTAAGATTTTGACACATTCAGCTCAAATGTACACAATTGCTGATTATGGCTGTCAAATCTAAACCAAACGTTGTGCACTCAAATCTTTTGCTGTATTTAGTTTATTTTGGCATCCGGATGATGATTCTAGCATGAAATTGCTTGGGCACCTGTTAATTTTTAAGATTTTGACACATTCAGCTCAAATGTACAATCATGCGCTACAAACGCATTTAAAGCAATAAAAAGGTGATTATGGCTGTCAAACCTAAACCAAACGTTGTGCACTCAAATCTTTTGCTATATTTAGTTTATTTTGGCATCCGGATGATGATTCTAGCATGAAATTGCTTGGGCACCTGTTAATTTTTAAGATTTTGACACATTCAGCTCAAATGTACACAATTGCTGATTATGGCTGTCAAACCTAAACCAAACGTTGTGCACTCAAATCTTTTGCTATATTTAGTTTATTTTGGCATCCGGATGATGATTCTAACATGAAATTGCTTGGGCACCTGTTAATTTTTAAGATTTTGACACATTCAGCTCAAATGTACAATCATGCGCTAAAAACGCATTTAAAGCAATAAAAAGGTGATTATGGCTGTCAAACCTAAACCAAACGTTGTGCACTCAAATCTTTTGCTGTATTTAGTTTATTTTGGCATCCGGATGATGATTCTAGCATGAAATTGCTTGGGCACCTGTTAATTTTTAAGATTTTGACACATTCAGCTCAAATGTACACAATTGCTGATTATGGCTGTCAAATCTAAACCAAACGTTGTGCACTCAAATCTTTTGCTGTATTTAGTTTATTTTGGCATCCGGATGATGGTTCTAGCATGAAATTGCTTGGGCACCTGTTAATTTTTAAGATTTTGACACATTCAGCTCAAATGTACAATCATGCGCTAAAAACGCATTTAAAGCAATAAAAAGGTGATTATGGCTGTCAAACCTAAACCAAACGTTGTGCACTCAAATCTTTTGCTGTATTTAGTTTATTTTGGCATCCGGATGATGATTCTAGCATGAAATTGCTTGGGCACTTGTTAATTTTTAAGATTTTGACACATTCAGCTCAAATGTACACAATTGCTGATTATGGCTGTCAAATCTAAACCAAACGTTGTGCACTCAAATCTTTTGCTGTATTTAGTTTATTTTGGCATCCGGATGATGATTCTAGCATGAAATTGCTTGGGCACCTGTTAATTTTTAAGATTTTGACACATTCAGCTCAAATGTACAATCATGCGCTAAAAACGCATTTAAAGCAATAAAAAGGTGATTATGGCTGTCAAACCTAAACCAAACGTTGTGCACTCAAATCTTTTGCTGTATTTAGTTTATTTTGGCATCCGGATGATGATTCTAGCATGAAATTACTTGGGCACCTGTTAATTTTTAAGATTTTGACACATTCAGCTCAAATGTACACAATTGCTGATTATGGCTGTCAAATCTAAACCAAACGTTGTGCACTCAAATCTTTTGCTGTATTTAGTTTATTTTGGCATCCGGATGATGATTCTAGCATGAAATTGCTTGGGCACCTGTTAATTTTTAAGATTTTGACACATTCAGCTCAAATGTACAATCATGCGCTACAAACGCATTTAAAGCAATAAAAAGGTGATTATGGCTGTCAAACCTAAACCAAACGTTGTGCACTCAAATCTTTTGCTGTATTTAGTTTATTTTGGCATCCGGATGATGATTCTAGCATGAAATTGCTTGGGCACTTGTTAATTTTTAAGATTTTGACACATTCAGCTCAAATGTACACAATTGCTGATTATGGCTGTCAAATCTAAACCAAACGTTGTGCACTCAAATCTTTTGCTGTATTTAGTTTATTTTGGCATCCGGATGATGATTCTAGCATGAAATTGCTTGGGCACCTGTTAATTTTTAAGATTTTGACACATTCAGCTCAAATGTACAATCATGCGCTAAAAACGCATTTAAAGCAATAAAAAGGTGATTATGGCTGTCAAACCTAAACCAAACGTTGTGCACTCAAATCTTTTGCTGTATTTAGTTTATTTTGGCATCCGGATGATGATTCTAGCATGAAATAACTTGGGCACCTGTTAATTTTTAAGATTTTGACACATTCAGCTCAAATGTACACAATTGCTGATTATGGCTTGACAGCCAAACGTTGTGCACTCAAATCTTTTGCTGTATTTAGTTTATTTTGGCATCCGGATGATGATTCTAGCATGAAATTGCTTGGGCACCTGTTAATTTTTAAGATTTTGACACATTCAGCTCAAATGTACAATCATGCGCTACAAACGCATTTAAAGCAATAAAAAGGTGATTATGGCTGTCAAACCTAAACCAAACGTTGTGCACTCAAATCTTTTGCTATATTTAGTTTATTTTGGCATCCGGATGATGATTCTAGCATGAAATTGCTTGGGCACCTGTTAATTTTTAAGATTTTGACAGATTCAGCTCAAATGTACACAATTGCTGATTATGGCTGTCAAACCTAAACCAAACGTTGTGCACTCAAATCTTTTGCTGTATTTAGTTTATTTTGGCATCCGGATGATGATTCTAGCATGAAATTGCTTGGGCACCTGTTAATTTTTAAGATTTTGACACATTCAGCTCAAATGTACACAATTGCTGATTATGGCTGTCAAATCTAAACCAAACGTTGTGCACTCAAATCTTTTGCTGTATTTAGTTTATTTTGGCATCCGGATGATGATTCTAGCATGAAATTGCTTGGGCACCTGTTAATTTTTAAGATTTTGACACATTCAGCTCAAATGTACAATCATGCGCTAAAAACGCATTTAAAGCAATAAAAAGGTGATTATGGCTGTCAAACCTAAACCAAACGTTGTGCACTCAAATCTTTTGCTGTATTTAGTTTATTTTGGCATCCGGATGATGATTCTAGCATGAAATTGCTTGGGCACCTGTTAATTTTTAAGATTTTGACACATTCAGCTCAAATGTACACAATTGCTGATTATGGCTGTCAAATCTAAACCAAACGTTGTGCACTCAAATCTTTTGCTGTATTTAGTTTATTTTGGCATCCGGATGATGATTCTAGCATGAAATTGCTTGGGCACCTGTTAATTTTTAAGATTTTGACACATTCAGCTCAAATGTACAATCATGCGCTACAAACGCATTTAAAGCAATAAAAAGGTGATTATGGCTGTCAAACCTAAACCAAACGTTGTGCACTCAAATCTTTTGCTATATTTAGTTTATTTTGGCATCCGGATGATGATTCTAGCATGAAATTGCTTGGGCACCTGTTAATTTTTAAGATTTTGACACATTCAGCTCAAATGTACACAATTGCTGATTATGGCTGTCAAACCTAAACCAAACGTTGTGCACTCAAATCTTTTGCTATATTTAGTTTATTTTGGCATCCGGATGATGATTCTAACATGAAATTGCTTGGGCACCTGTTAATTTTTAAGATTTTGACACATTCAGCTCAAATGTACAATCATGCGCTAAAAACGCATTTAAAGCAATAAAAAGGTGATTATGGCTGTCAAACCTAAACCAAACGTTGTGCACTCAAATCTTTTGCTGTATTTAGTTTATTTTGGCATCCGGATGATGATTCTAGCATGAAATTGCTTGGGCACCTGTTAATTTTTAAGATTTTGACACATTCAGCTCAAATGTACACAATTGCTGATTATGGCTGTCAAATCTAAACCAAACGTTGTGCACTCAAATCTTTTGCTGTATTTAGTTTATTTTGGCATCCGGATGATGATTCTAGCATGAAATTGCTTGGGCACCTGTTAATTTTTAAGATTTTGACACATTCAGCTCAAATGTACAATCATGCGCTAAAAACGCATTTAAAGCAATAAAAAGGTGATTATGGCTGTCAAACCTAAACCAAACGTTGTGCACTCAAATCTTTTGCTGTATTTAGTTTATTTTGGCATCCGGATGATGATTCTAGCATGAAATTGCTTGGGCACTTGTTAATTTTTAAGATTTTGACACATTCAGCTCAAATGTACACAATTGCTGATTATGGCTGTCAAATCTAAACCAAACGTTGTGCACTCAAATCTTTTGCTGTATTTAGTTTATTTTGGCATCCGGATGATGATTCTAGCATGAAATTGCTTGGGCACCTGTTAATTTTTAAGATTTTGACACATTCAGCTCAAATGTACAATCATGCGCTAAAAACGCATTTAAAGCAATAAAAAGGTGATTATGGCTGTCAAACCTAAACCAAACGTTGTGCACTCAAATCTTTTGCTGTATTTAGTTTATTTTGGCATCCGGATGATGATTCTAGCATGAAATTACTTGGGCACCTGTTAATTTTTAAGATTTTGACACATTCAGCTCAAATGTACACAATTGCTGATTATGGCTGTCAAATCTAAACCAAACGTTGTGCACTCAAATCTTTTGCTGTATTTAGTTTATTTTGGCATCCGGATGATGATTCTAGCATGAAATTGCTTGGGCACCTGTTAATTTTTAAGATTTTGACACATTCAGCTCAAATGTACAATCATGCGCTACAAACGCATTTAAAGCAATAAAAAGGTGATTATGGCTGTCAAACCTAAACCAAACGTTGTGCACTCAAATCTTTTGCTATATTTAGTTTATTTTGGCATCCGGATGATGATTCTAGCATGAAATTGCTTGGGCACCTGTTAATTTTTAAGATTTTGACACATTCAGCTCAAATGTACACAATTGCTGATTATGGCTGTCAAACCTAAACCAAACGTTGTGCACTCAAATCTTTTGCTATATTTAGTTTATTTTGGCATCCGGATGATGATTCTAGCATGAAATTGCTTGGGCACCTGTTAATTTTTAAGATTTTGACACATTCAGCTCAAATGTACAATCATGCGCTAAAAACGCATTTAAAGCAATAAAAAGGTGATTATGGCTGTCAAACCTAAACCAAACGTTGTGCACTCAAATCTTTTGCTGTATTTAGTTTATTTTGGCATCCGGATGATGATTCTAGCATGAAATTGCTTGGGCACCTGTTAATTTTTAAGATTTTGACACATTCAGCTCAAATGTACACAATTGCTGATTATGGCTGTCAAATCTAAACCAAACGTTGTGCACTCAAATCTTTTGCTGTATTTAGTTTATTTTGGCATCCGGATGATGATTCTAGCATGAAATTGCTTGGGCACCTGTTAATTTTTAAGATTTTGACACATTCAGCTCAAATGTACAATCATGCGCTAAAAACGCATTTAAAGCAATAAAAAGGTGATTATGGCTGTCAAACCTAAACCAAACGTTGTGCACTCAAATCTTTTGCTGTATTTTGTTTATTTTGGCATCCGGATGATGATTCTAGCATGAAATTGCTTGGGCACCTGTTAATTTTTAAGATTTTGACACATTCAGCTCAAATGTACACAATTGCTGATTATGGCTGTCAAATCTAAACCAAACGTTGTGCACTCAAATCTTTTGCTGTATTTAGTTTATTTTGGCGTCCGGATGATGATTCTAGCATGAAATTGCTTGGGCACCTGTTAATTTTTAAGATTTTGACACATTCAGCTCAAATGTACAATCATGCGCTACAAACGCATTTAAAGCAATAAAAAGGTGATTATGGCTGTCAAACCTAAACCAAACGTTGTGCACTCAAATCTTTTGCTATATTTAGTTTATTTTGGCATCCGGATGATGATTCTAGCATGAAATTGCTTGGGCACCTGTTAATTTTTAAGATTTTGACACATTCAGCTCAAATGTACACAATTGCTGATTATGGCTGTCAAACCTAAACCAAACGTTGTGCACTCAAATCTTTTGCTGTATTTAGTTTATTTTGGCATCCGGATGATGATTCTAGCATGAAATTGCTTGGGCACCTGTTAATTTTTAAGATTTTGACACATTCAGCTCAAATGTACACAATTGCTGATTATGGCTGTCAAATCTAAACCAAACGTTGTGCACTCAAATCTTTTGCTGTATTTAGTTTATTTTGGCATCCGGATGATGATTCTAGCATGAAATTGCTTGGGCACCTGTTAATTTTTAAGATTTTGACACATTCAGCTCAAATGTACACAATTGCTGATTATGGCTGTCAAATCTAAACCAAACGTTGTGCACTCAAATCTTTTGCTGTATTTAGTTTATTTTGGCATCCGGATGATGATTCTAGCATGAAATTGCTTGGGCACCTGTTAATTTTTAAGATTTTGACACATTCAGCTCAAATGTACAATCATGCGCTACAAACGCATTTAAAGCAATAAAAAGGTGATTATGGCTGTCAAACCTAAACCAAACGTTGTGCACTCAAATCTTTTGCTATATTTAGTTTATTTTGGCATCCGGATGATGATTCTAGCATGAAATTGCTTGGGCACCTGTTAATTTTTAAGATTTTGACACATTCAGCTCAAATGTACAATCATGCGCTAAAAACGCATTTAAAGCAATAAAAAGGTGATTATGGCTGTCAAACCTAAACCAAACGTTGTGCACTCAAATCTTTTGCTGTATTTAGTTTATTTTGGCATCCGGATGATGATTCTAGCATGAAATTGCTTGGGCACCTGTTAATTTTTAAGATTTTGACACATTCAGCTCAAATGTACACAATTGCTGATTATGGCTGTCAAATCTAAACCAAACGTTGTGCACTCAAATCTTTTGCTGTATTTAGTTTATTTTGGCATCCGGATGATGATTCTAGCATGAAATTGCTTGGGCACCTGTTAATTTTTAAGATTTTGACACATTCAGCTCAAATGTACAATCATGCGCTAAAAACGCATTTAAAGCAATAAAAAGGTGATTATGGCTGTCAAACCTAAACCAAACGTTGTGCACTCAAATCTTTTGCTGTATTTAGTTTATTTTGGCATCCGGATGATGATTCTAGCATGAAATTGCTTGGGCACTTGTTAATTTTTAAGATTTTGACACATTCAGCTCAAATGTACACAATTGCTGATTATGGCTGTCAAATCTAAACCAAACGTTGTGCACTCAAATCTTTTGCTGTATTTAGTTTATTTTGGCATCCGGATGATGATTCTAGCATGAAATTGCTTGGGCACCTGTTAATTTTTAAGATTTTGACACATTCAGCTCAAATGTACAATCATGCGCTAAAAACGCATTTAAAGCAATAAAAAGGTGATTATGGCTGTCAAACCTAAACCAAACGTTGTGCACTCAAATCTTTTGCTATATTTAGTTTATTTTGGCATCCGGATGATGATTCTAGCATGAAATTGCTTGGGCACCTGTTAATTTTTAAGATTTTGACACATTCAGCTCAAATGTACACAATTGCTGATTATGGCTGTCAAACCTAAACCAAACGTTGTGCACTCAAATCTTTTGCTGTATTTAGTTTATTTTGGCATCCGGATGATGATTCTAGCATGAAATTGCTTGGGCACCTGTTAATTTTTAAGATTTTGACACATTCAGCTCAAATGTACACAATTGCTGATTATGGCTGTCAAATCTAAACCAAACGTTGTGCACTCAAATCTTTTGCTGTATTTAGTTTATTTTGGCATCCGGATGATGATTCTAGCATGAAATTGCTTGGGCACCTGTTAATTTTTAAGATTTTGACACATTCAGCTCAAATGTACAATCATGCGCTAAAAACGCATTTAAAGCAATAAAAAGATGATCATGGCTGTCAAACCTAAACCAAACTTTGTGCACTCAAATCTTTTGCTGTATTTAGTTTATTTTGGCATCCGGATGATGATTCTAGCATGAAATTGCTTGGGCACCTGTTAATTTTTAAGATTTTGACACATTCAGCTCAAATGTACAATCATGCGCTAAAAACGCATTTAAAGCAATAAAAAGGTGATTATGGCTGTCAAACCTAAACCAAACGTTGTGCACTCAAATCTTTTGCTGTATTTAGTTTATTTTGGCATCCGGATGATGATTCTAGCATGAAATTGCTTGGGCACCTGTTAATTTTTAAGATTTTGACACATTCAGCTCAAATGTACACAATTGCTGATTATGGCTGTCAAATCTAAACCAAACGTTGTGCACTCAAATCTTTTGCTGTATTTAGTTTATTTTGGCATCCGGATGATGATTCTAGCATGAAATTTCTTGGGCACCTGTTAATTTTTAAGATTTTGACACATTCAGCTCAAATGTACAATCATGCGCTACAAACGCATTTAAAGCAATAAAAAGGTGATTATGGCTGTCAAACCTAAACCAAACGTTGTGCACTCAAATCTTTTGCTATATTTAGTTTATTTTGGCATCCGGATGATGATTCTAGCATGAAATTGCTTGGGCACCTGTTAATTTTTAAGATTTTGACACATTCAGCTCAAATGTACACAATTGCTGATTATGGCTGTCAAACCTAAACCAAACGTTGTGCACTCAAATCTTTTGCTATATTTAGTTTATTTTGGCATCCGGATGATGATTCTAACATGAAATTGCTTGGGCACCTGTTAATTTTTAAGATTTTGACACATTCAGCTCAAATGTACAATCATGCGCTAAAAACGCATTTAAAGCAATAAAAAGGTGATTATGGCTGTCAAACCTAAACCAAACGTTGTGCACTCAAATCTTTTGCTGTATTTAGTTTATTTTGGCATCCGGATGATGATTCTAGCATGAAATTGCTTGGGCACCTGTTAATTTTTAAGATTTTGACACATTCAGCTCAAATGTACACAATTGCTGATTATGGCTGTCAAATCTAAACCAAACGTTGTGCACTCAAATCTTTTGCTGTATTTAGTTTATTTTGGCATCCGGATGATGATTCTAGCATGAAATTGCTTGGGCACCTGTTAATTTTTAAGATTTTGACACATTCAGCTCAAATGTACAATCATGCGCTAAAAACGCATTTAAAGCAATAAAAAGGTGATTATGGCTGTCAAACCTAAACCAAACGTTGTGCACTCAAATCTTTTGCTGTATTTAGTTTATTTTGGCATCCGGATGATGATTCTAGCATGAAATTGCTTGGGCACTTGTTAATTTTTAAGATTTTGACACATTCAGCTCAAATGTACACAATTGCTGATTATGGCTGTCAAATCTAAACCAAACGTTGTGCACTCAAATCTTTTGCTGTATTTAGTTTATTTTGGCATCCGGATGATGATTCTAGCATGAAATTGCTTGGGCACCTGTTAATTTTTAAGATTTTGACACATTCAGCTCAAATGTACACAATTGCTGATTATGGCTGTCAAATCTAAACCAAACGTTGTGCACTCAAATCTTTTGCTGTATTTAGTTTATTTTGGCGTCCGGATGATGATTCTAGCATGAAATTGCTTGGGCACCTGTTAATTTTTAAGATTTTGACACATTCAGCTCAAATGTACAATCATGCGCTACAAACGCATTTAAAGCAATAAAAAGGTGATTATGGCTGTCAAACCTAAACCAAACGTTGTGCACTCAAATCTTTTGCTATATTTAGTTTATTTTGGCATCCGGATGATGATTCTAGCATGAAATTGCTTGGGCACCTGTTAATTTTTAAGATTTTGACACATTCAGCTCAAATGTACACAATTGCTGATTATGGCTGTCAAACCTAAACCAAACGTTGTGCACTCAAATCTTTTGCTGTATTTAGTTTATTTTGGCATCCGGATGATGATTCTAGCATGAAATTGCTTGGGCACCTGTTAATTTTTAAGATTTTGACACATTCAGCTCAAATGTACACAATTGCTGATTATGGCTGTCAAATCTAAACCAAACGTTGTGCACTCAAATCTTTTGCTGTATTTAGTTTATTTTGGCATCCGGATGATGATTCTAGCATGAAATTGCTTGGGCACCTGTTAATTTTTAAGATTTTGACACATTCAGCTCAAATGTACACAATTGCTGATTATGGCTGTCAAATCTAAACCAAACGTTGTGCACTCAAATCTTTTGCTGTATTTAGTTTATTTTGGCATCCGGATGATGATTCTAGCATGAAATTGCTTGGGCACCTGTTAATTTTTAAGATTTTGACACATTCAGCTCAAATGTACAATCATGCGCTACAAACGCATTTAAAGCAATAAAAAGGTGATTATGGCTGTCAAACCTAAACCAAACGTTGTGCACTCAAATCTTTTGCTATATTTAGTTTATTTTGGCATCCGGATGATGATTCTAGCATGAAATTGCTTGGGCACCTGTTAATTTTTAAGATTTTGACACATTCAGCTCAAATGTACAATCATGCGCTAAAAACGCATTTAAAGCAATAAAAAGGTGATTATGGCTGTCAAACCTAAATCAAACGTTGTGCACTCAAATCTTTTGCTGTATTTAGTTTATTTTGGCATCCGGATGATGATTCTAGCATGAAATTGCTTGGGCACCTGTTAATTTTTAAGATTTTGACACATTCAGCTCAAATGTACACAATTGCTGATTATGGCTGTCAAATCTAAACCAAACGTTGTGCACTCAAATCTTTTGCTGTATTTAGTTTATTTTGGCATCCGGATGATGATTCTAGCATGAAATTGCTTGGGCACCTGTTAATTTTTAAGATTTTGACACATTCAGCTCAAATGTACAATCATGCGCTAAAAACGCATTTAAAGCAATAAAAAGGTGATTATGGCTGTCAAACCTAAACCAAACGTTGTGCACTCAAATCTTTTGCTGTATTTAGTTTATTTTGGCATCCGGATGATGATTCTAGCATGAAATTGCTTGGGCACTTGTTAATTTTTAAGATTTTGACACATTCAGCTCAAATGTACACAATTGCTGATTATGGCTGTCAAATCTAAACCAAACGTTGTGCACTCAAATCTTTTGCTGTATTTAGTTTATTTTGGCATCCGGATGATGATTCTAGCATGAAATTGCTTGGGCACCTGTTAATTTTTAAGATTTTGACACATTCAGCTCAAATGTACAATCATGCGCTAAAAACGCATTTAAAGCAATAAAAAGGTGATTATGGCTGTCAAACCTAAACCAAACGTTGTGCACTCAAATCTTTTGCTATATTTAGTTTATTTTGGCATCCGGATGATGATTCTAGCATGAAATTGCTTGGGCACCTGTTAATTTTTAAGATTTTGACACATTCAGCTCAAATGTACACAATTGCTGATTATGGCTGTCAAACCTAAACCAAACGTTGTGCACTCAAATCTTTTGCTGTATTTAGTTTATTTTGGCATCCGGATGATGATTCTAGCATGAAATTGCTTGGGCACCTGTTAATTTTTAAGATTTTGACACATTCAGCTCAAATGTACACAATTGCTGATTATGGCTGTCAAATCTAAACCAAACGTTGTGCACTCAAATCTTTTGCTGTATTTAGTTTATTTTGGCATCCGGATGATGATTCTAGCATGAAATTGCTTGGGCACCTGTTAATTTTTAAGATTTTGACACATTCAGCTCAAATGTACAATCATGCGCTAAAAACGCATTTAAAGCAATAAAAAGATGATCATGGCTGTCAAACCTAAACCAAACTTTGTGCACTCAAATCTTTTGCTGTATTTAGTTTATTTTGGCATCCGGATGATGATTCTAGCATGAAATTGCTTGGGCACCTGTTAATTTTTAAGATTTTGACACATTCAGCTCAAATGTACAATCATGCGCTAAAAACGCATTTAAAGCAATAAAAAGGTGATTATGGCTGTCAAACCTAAACCAAACGTTGTGCACTCAAATCTTTTGCTGTATTTAGTTTATTTTGGCATCCGGATGATGATTCTAGCATGAAATTGCTTGGGCACCTGTTAATTTTTAAGATTTTGACACATTCAGCTCAAATGTACACAATTGCTGATTATGGCTGTCAAATCTAAACCAAACGTTGTGCACTCAAATCTTTTGCTGTATTTAGTTTATTTTGGCATCCGGATGATGATTCTAGCATGAAATTTCTTGGGCACCTGTTAATTTTTAAGATTTTGACACATTCAGCTCAAATGTACAATCATGCGCTACAAACGCATTTAAAGCAATAAAAAGGTGATTATGGCTGTCAAACCTAAACCAAACGTTGTGCACTCAAATCTTTTGCTATATTTAGTTTATTTTGGCATCCGGATGATGATTCTAGCATGAAATTGCTTGGGCACCTGTTAATTTTTAAGATTTTGACACATTCAGCTCAAATGTACACAATTGCTGATTATGGCTGTCAAACCTAAACCAAACGTTGTGCACTCAAATCTTTTGCTATATTTAGTTTATTTTGGCATCCGGATGATGATTCTAACATGAAATTGCTTGGGCACCTGTTAATTTTTAAGATTTTGACACATTCAGCTCAAATGTACAATCATGCGCTAAAAACGCATTTAAAGCAATAAAAAGGTGATTATGGCTGTCAAACCTAAACCAAACGTTGTGCACTCAAATCTTTTGCTGTATTTAGTTTATTTTGGCATCCGGATGATGATTCTAGCATGAAATTGCTTGGGCACCTGTTAATTTTTAAGATTTTGACACATTCAGCTCAAATGTACACAATTGCTGATTATGGCTGTCAAATCTAAACCAAACGTTGTGCACTCAAATCTTTTGCTGTATTTAGTTTATTTTGGCATCCGGATGATGATTCTAGCATGAAATTGCTTGGGCACCTGTTAATTTTTAAGATTTTGACACATTCAGCTCAAATGTACAATCATGCGCTAAAAACGCATTTAAAGCAATAAAAAGGTGATTATGGCTGTCAAACCTAAACCAAACGTTGTGCACTCAAATCTTTTGCTGTATTTAGTTTATTTTGGCATCCGGATGATGATTCTAGCATGAAATTGCTTGGGCACTTGTTAATTTTTAAGATTTTGACACATTCAGCTCAAATGTACACAATTGCTGATTATGGCTGTCAAATCTAAACCAAACGTTGTGCACTCAAATCTTTTGCTGTATTTAGTTTATTTTGGCATCCGGATGATGATTCTAGCATGAAATTGCTTGGGCACCTGTTAATTTTTAAGATTTTGACACATTCAGCTCAAATGTACAATCATGCGCTAAAAACGCATTTAAAGCAATAAAAAGGTGATTATGGCTGTCAAACCTAAACCAAACGTTGTGCACTCAAATCTTTTGCTGTATTTAGTTTATTTTGGCATCCGGATGATGATTCTAGCATGAAATAACTTGGGCACCTGTTAATTTTTAAGATTTTGACACATTCAGCTCAAATGTACACAATTGCTGATTATGGCTGTCAAATCTAAACCAAACGTTGTGCACTCAAATCTTTTGCTGTATTTAGTTTATTTTGGCATCCGGATGATGATTCTAGCATGAAATTGCTTGGGCACCTGTTAATTTTTAAGATTTTGACACATTCAGCTCAAATGTACAATCATGCGCTAAAAACGCATTTAAAGCAATAAAAAGGTGATTATGGCTGTCAAACCTAAACCAAACGTTGTGCACTCAAATCTTTTGCTGTATTTAGTTTATTTTGGCATCCGGATGATGATTCTAGCATGAAATTGCTTGGGCACCTGTTAATTTTTAAGATTTTGACACATTCAGCTCAAATGTACACAATTGCTGATTATGGCTGTCAAATCTAAACCAAACGTTGTGCACTCAAATCTTTTGCTGTATTTAGTTTATTTTGGCATCCGGATGATGATTCTAGCATGAAATTGCTTGGGCACCTGTTAATTTTTAAGATTTTGACACATTCAGCTCAAATGTACAATCATGCGCTACAAACGCATTTAAAGCAATAAAAAGGTGATTATGGCTGTCAAACCTAAACCAAACGTTGTGCACTCAAATCTTTTGCTATATTTAGTTTATTTTGGCATCCGGATGATGATTCTAGCATGAAATTGCTTGGGCACCTGTTAATTTTTAAGATTTTGACACATTCAGCTCAAATGTACACAATTGCTGATTATGGCTGTCAAACCTAAACCAAACGTTGTGCACTCAAATCTTTTGCTATATTTAGTTTATTTTGGCATCCGGATGATGATTCTAACATGAAATTGCTTGGGCACCTGTTAATTTTTAAGATTTTGACACATTCAGCTCAAATGTACAATCATGCGCTAAAAACGCATTTAAAGCAATAAAAAGGTGATTATGGCTGTCAAACCTAAACCAAACGTTGTGCACTCAAATCTTTTGCTGTATTTAGTTTATTTTGGCATCCGGATGATGATTCTAGCATGAAATTGCTTGGGCACCTGTTAATTTTTAAGATTTTGACACATTCAGCTCAAATGTACACAATTGCTGATTATGGCTGTCAAATCTAAACCAAACGTTGTGCACTCAAATCTTTTGCTGTATTTAGTTTATTTTGGCATCCGGATGATGATTCTAGCATGAA
This sequence comes from Festucalex cinctus, assembly GCF_051991245.1. Taxonomy (NCBI): domain Eukaryota; kingdom Metazoa; phylum Chordata; class Actinopteri; order Syngnathiformes; family Syngnathidae; genus Festucalex; species Festucalex cinctus. The sequence continues at coordinate 100,512 of NC_135414.1, forward strand.
ATTGCTTGGGCACCTGTTAATTTTTAAGATTTTGACACATTCAGCTCAAATGTACAATCATGCGCTAAAAACGCATTTAAAGCAATAAAAAGGTGATTATGGCTGTCAAACCTAAACCAAACGTTGTGCACTCAAATCTTTTGCTGTATTTAGTTTATTTTGGCATCCGGATGATGATTCTAGCATGAAATTGCTTGGGCACTTGTTAATTTTTAAGATTTTGACACATTCAGCTCAAATGTACACAATTGCTGATTATGGCTGTCAAATCTAAACCAAACGTTGTGCACTCAAATCTTTTGCTGTATTTAGTTTATTTTGGCATCCGGATGATGATTCTAGCATGAAATTGCTTGGGCACCTGTTAATTTTTAAGATTTTGACACATTCAGCTCAAATGTACAATCATGCGCTAAAAACGCATTTAAAGCAATAAAAAGGTGATTATGGCTGTCAAACCTAAACCAAACGTTGTGCACTCAAATCTTTTGCTGTATTTAGTTTATTTTGGCATCCGGATGATGATTCTAGCATGAAATTACTTGGGCACCTGTTAATTTTTAAGATTTTGACACATTCAGCTCAAATGTACACAATTGCTGATTATGGCTGTCAAATCTAAACCAAACGTTGTGCACTCAAATCTTTTGCTGTATTTAGTTTATTTTGGCATCCGGATGATGATTCTAGCATGAAATTGCTTGGGCACCTGTTAATTTTTAAGATTTTGACACATTCAGCTCAAATGTACAATCATGCGCTAAAAACGCATTTAAAGCAATAAAAAGGTGATTATGGCTGTCAAACCTAAACCAAACGTTGTGCACTCAAATCTTTTGCTATATTTAGTTTATTTTGGCATCCGGATGATGATTCTAGCATGAAATTGCTTGGGCACCTGTTAATTTTTAAGATTTTGACACATTCAGCTCAAATGTACACAATTGCTGATTATGGCTGTCAAACCTAAACCAAACGTTGTGCACTCAAATCTTTTGCTATATTTAGTTTATTTTGGCATCCGGATGATGATTCTAACATGAAATTGCTTGGGCACCTGTTAATTTTTAAGATTTTGACACATTCAGCTCAAATGTACAATCATGCGCTAAAAACGCATTTAAAGCAATAAAAAGGTGATTATGGCTGTCAAACCTAAACCAAACGTTGTGCACTCAAATCTTTTGCTGTATTTAGTTTATTTTGGCATCCGGATGATGATTCTAGCATGAAATTGCTTGGGCACCTGTTAATTTTTAAGATTTTGACACATTCAGCTCAAATGTACACAATTGCTGATTATGGCTGTCAAATCTAAACCAAACGTTGTGCACTCAAATCTTTTGCTGTATTTAGTTTATTTTGGCATCCGGATGATGATTCTAGCATGAAATTGCTTGGGCACCTGTTAATTTTTAAGATTTTGACACATTCAGCTCAAATGTACAATCATGCGCTAAAAACGCATTTAAAGCAATAAAAAGGTGATTATGGCTGTCAAACCTAAACCAAACGTTGTGCACTCAAATCTTTTGCTGTATTTAGTTTATTTTGGCATCCGGATGATGATTCTAGCATGAAATTGCTTGGGCACTTGTTAATTTTTAAGATTTTGACACATTCAGCTCAAATGTACACAATTGCTGATTATGGCTGTCAAATCTAAACCAAACGTTGTGCACTCAAATCTTTTGCTGTATTTAGTTTATTTTGGCATCCGGATGATGATTCTAGCATGAAATTGCTTGGGCACCTGTTAATTTTTAAGATTTTGACACATTCAGCTCAAATGTACAATCATGCGCTAAAAACGCATTTAAAGCAATAAAAAGGTGATTATGGCTGTCAAACCTAAACCAAACGTTGTGCACTCAAATCTTTTGCTGTATTTAGTTTATTTTGGCATCCGGATGATGATTCTAGCATGAAATTACTTGGGCACCTGTTAATTTTTAAGATTTTGACACATTCAGCTCAAATGTACACAATTGCTGATTATGGCTGTCAAATCTAAACCAAACGTTGTGCACTCAAATCTTTTGCTGTATTTAGTTTATTTTGGCATCCGGATGATGATTCTAGCATGAAATTGCTTGGGCACCTGTTAATTTTTAAGATTTTGACACATTCAGCTCAAATGTACAATCATGCGCTACAAACGCATTTAAAGCAATAAAAAGGTGATTATGGCTGTCAAACCTAAACCAAACGTTGTGCACTCAAATCTTTTGCTGTATTTAGTTTATTTTGGCATCCGGATGATGATTCTAGCATGAAATTGCTTGGGCACTTGTTAATTTTTAAGATTTTGACACATTCAGCTCAAATGTACACAATTGCTGATTATGGCTGTCAAATCTAAACCAAACGTTGTGCACTCAAATCTTTTGCTGTATTTAGTTTATTTTGGCATCCGGATGATGATTCTAGCATGAAATTGCTTGGGCACCTGTTAATTTTTAAGATTTTGACACATTCAGCTCAAATGTACAATCATGCGCTAAAAACGCATTTAAAGCAATAAAAAGGTGATTATGGCTGTCAAACCTAAACCAAACGTTGTGCACTCAAATCTTTTGCTGTATTTAGTTTATTTTGGCATCCGGATGATGATTCTAGCATGAAATTACTTGGGCACCTGTTAATTTTTAAGATTTTGACACATTCAGCTCAAATGTACACAATTGCTGATTATGGCTGTCAAATCTAAACCAAACGTTGTGCACTCAAATCTTTTGCTGTATTTAGTTTATTTTGGCATCCGGATGATGATTCTAGCATGAAATTGCTTGGGCACCTGTTAATTTTTAAGATTTTGACACATTCAGCTCAAATGTACAATCATGCGCTACAAACGCATTTAAAGCAATAAAAAGGTGATTATGGCTGTCAAACCTAAACCAAACGTTGTGCACTCAAATCTTTTGCTATATTTAGTTTATTTTGGCATCCGGATGATGATTCTAGCATGAAATTGCTTGGGCACCTGTTAATTTTTAAGATTTTGACACATTCAGCTCAAATGTACACAATTGCTGATTATGGCTGTCAAACCTAAACCAAACGTTGTGCACTCAAATCTTTTGCTATATTTAGTTTATTTTGGCATCCGGATGATGATTCTAGCATGAAATTGCTTGGGCACCTGTTAATTTTTAAGATTTTGACACATTCAGCTCAAATGTACAATCATGCGCTAAAAACGCATTTAAAGCAATAAAAAGGTGATTATGGCTGTCAAACCTAAACCAAACGTTGTGCACTCAAATCTTTTGCTGTATTTAGTTTATTTTGGCATCCGGATGATGATTCTAGCATGAAATTGCTTGGGCACCTGTTAATTTTTAAGATTTTGACACATTCAGCTCAAATGTACACAATTGCTGATTATGGCTGTCAAATCTAAACCAAACGTTGTGCACTCAAATCTTTTGCTGTATTTAGTTTATTTTGGCATCCGGATGATGATTCTAGCATGAAATTGCTTGGGCACCTGTTAATTTTTAAGATTTTGACACATTCAGCTCAAATGTACAATCATGCGCTAAAAACGCATTTAAAGCAATAAAAAGGTGATTATGGCTGTCAAACCTAAACCAAACGTTGTGCACTCAAATCTTTTGCTGTATTTTGTTTATTTTGGCATCCGGATGATGATTCTAGCATGAAATTGCTTGGGCACCTGTTAATTTTTAAGATTTTGACACATTCAGCTCAAATGTACACAATTGCTGATTATGGCTGTCAAATCTAAACCAAACGTTGTGCACTCAAATCTTTTGCTGTATTTAGTTTATTTTGGCGTCCGGATGATGATTCTAGCATGAAATTGCTTGGGCACCTGTTAATTTTTAAGATTTTGACACATTCAGCTCAAATGTACAATCATGCGCTAAAAACGCATTTAAAGCAATAAAAAGATGATCATGGCTGTCAAACCTAAACCAAACTTTGTGCACTCAAATCTTTTGCTGTATTTAGTTTATTTTGGCATCCGGATGATGATTCTAGCATGAAATTGCTTGGGCACCTGTTAATTTTTAAGATTTTGACACATTCAGCTCAAATGTACAATCATGCGCTAAAAACGCATTTAAAGCAATAAAAAGGTGATTATGGCTGTCAAACCTAAACCAAACGTTGTGCACTCAAATCTTTTGCTGTATTTAGTTTATTTTGGCATCCGGATGATGATTCTAGCATGAAATTGCTTGGGCACCTGTTAATTTTTAAGATTTTGACACATTCAGCTCAAATGTACACAATTGCTGATTATGGCTGTCAAATCTAAACCAAACGTTGTGCACTCAAATCTTTTGCTGTATTTAGTTTATTTTGGCATCCGGATGATGATTCTAGCATGAAATTTCTTGGGCACCTGTTAATTTTTAAGATTTTGACACATTCAGCTCAAATGTACAATCATGCGCTACAAACGCATTTAAAGCAATAAAAAGGTGATTATGGCTGTCAAACCTAAACCAAACGTTGTGCACTCAAATCTTTTGCTATATTTAGTTTATTTTGGCATCCGGATGATGATTCTAGCATGAAATTGCTTGGGCACCTGTTAATTTTTAAGATTTTGACACATTCAGCTCAAATGTACACAATTGCTGATTATGGCTGTCAAACCTAAACCAAACGTTGTGCACTCAAATCTTTTGCTATATTTAGTTTATTTTGGCATCCGGATGATGATTCTAACATGAAATTGCTTGGGCACCTGTTAATTTTTAAGATTTTGACACATTCAGCTCAAATGTACAATCATGCGCTAAAAACGCATTTAAAGCAATAAAAAGGTGATTATGGCTGTCAAACCTAAACCAAACGTTGTGCACTCAAATCTTTTGCTGTATTTAGTTTATTTTGGCATCCGGATGATGATTCTAGCATGAAATTGCTTGGGCACCTGTTAATTTTTAAGATTTTGACACATTCAGCTCAAATGTACACAATTGCTGATTATGGCTGTCAAATCTAAACCAAACGTTGTGCACTCAAATCTTTTGCTGTATTTAGTTTATTTTGGCATCCGGATGATGATTCTAGCATGAAATTGCTTGGGCACCTGTTAATTTTTAAGATTTTGACACATTCAGCTCAAATGTACAATCATGCGCTAAAAACGCATTTAAAGCAATAAAAAGGTGATTATGGCTGTCAAACCTAAACCAAACGTTGTGCACTCAAATCTTTTGCTGTATTTAGTTTATTTTGGCATCCGGATGATGATTCTAGCATGAAATTGCTTGGGCACTTGTTAATTTTTAAGATTTTGACACATTCAGCTCAAATGTACACAATTGCTGATTATGGCTGTCAAATCTAAACCAAACGTTGTGCACTCAAATCTTTTGCTGTATTTAGTTTATTTTGGCATCCGGATGATGATTCTAGCATGAAATTGCTTGGGCACCTGTTAATTTTTAAGATTTTGACACATTCAGCTCAAATGTACAATCATGCGCTAAAAACGCATTTAAAGCAATAAAAAGGTGATTATGGCTGTCAAACCTAAACCAAACGTTGTGCACTCAAATCTTTTGCTGTATTTAGTTTATTTTGGCATCCGGATGATGATTCTAGCATGAAATAACTTGGGCACCTGTTAATTTTTAAGATTTTGACACATTCAGCTCAAATGTACACAATTGCTGATTATGGCTGTCAAATCTAAACCAAACGTTGTGCACTCAAATCTTTTGCTGTATTTAGTTTATTTTGGCATCCGGATGATGATTCTAGCATGAAATTGCTTGGGCACCTGTTAATTTTTAAGATTTTGACACATTCAGCTCAAATGTACAATCATGCGCTACAAACGCATTTAAAGCAATAAAAAGGTGATTATGGCTGTCAAACCTAAACCAAACGTTGTGCACTCAAATCTTTTGCTATATTTAGTTTATTTTGGCATCCGGATGATGATTCTAGCATGAAATTGCTTGGGCACCTGTTAATTTTTAAGATTTTGACACATTCAGCTCAAATGTACACAATTGCTGATTATGGCTGTCAAACCTAAACCAAACGTTGTGCACTCAAATCTTTTGCTGTATTTAGTTTATTTTGGCATCCGGATGATGATTCTAGCATGAAATTGCTTGGGCACCTGTTAATTTTTAAGATTTTGACACATTCAGCTCAAATGTACAATCATGCGCTAAAAACGCATTTAAAGCAATAAAAAGGTGATTATGGCTGTCAAACCTAAACCAAACGTTGTGCACTCAAATCTTTTGCTGTATTTAGTTTATTTTGGCATCCGGATGATGATTCTAGCATGAAATTGCTTGGGCACCTGTTAATTTTTAAGATTTTGACACATTCAGCTCAAATGTACACAATTGCTGATTATGGCTGTCAAATCTAAACCAAACGTTGTGCACTCAAATCTTTTGCTGTATTTAGTTTATTTTGGCATCCGGATGATGATTCTAGCATGAAATTGCTTGGGCACCTGTTAATTTTTAAGATTTTGACACATTCAGCTCAAATGTACAATCATGCGCTACAAACGCATTTAAAGCAATAAAAAGGTGATTATGGCTGTCAAACCTAAACCAAACGTTGTGCACTCAAATCTTTTGCTATATTTAGTTTATTTTGGCATCCGGATGATGATTCTAGCATGAAATTGCTTGGGCACCTGTTAATTTTTAAGATTTTGACACATTCAGCTCAAATGTACACAATTGCTGATTATGGCTGTCAAACCTAAACCAAACGTTGTGCACTCAAATCTTTTGCTATATTTAGTTTATTTTGGCATCCGGATGATGATTCTAACATGAAATTGCTTGGGCACCTGTTAATTTTTAAGATTTTGACACATTCAGCTCAAATGTACAATCATGCGCTAAAAACGCATTTAAAGCAATAAAAAGGTGATTATGGCTGTCAAACCTAAACCAAACGTTGTGCACTCAAATCTTTTGCTGTATTTAGTTTATTTTGGCATCCGGATGATGATTCTAGCATGAAATTGCTTGGGCACCTGTTAATTTTTAAGATTTTGACACATTCAGCTCAAATGTACACAATTGCTGATTATGGCTGTCAAATCTAAACCAAACGTTGTGCACTCAAATCTTTTGCTGTATTTAGTTTATTTTGGCATCCGGATGATGATTCTAGCATGAAATTGCTTGGGCACCTGTTAATTTTTAAGATTTTGACACATTCAGCTCAAATGTACAATCATGCGCTAAAAACGCATTTAAAGCAATAAAAAGGTGATTATGGCTGTCAAACCTAAACCAAACGTTGTGCACTCAAATCTTTTGCTGTATTTAGTTTATTTTGGCATCCGGATGATGATTCTAGCATGAAATTGCTTGGGCACTTGTTAATTTTTAAGATTTTGACACATTCAGCTCAAATGTACACAATTGCTGATTATGGCTGTCAAATCTAAACCAAACGTTGTGCACTCAAATCTTTTGCTGTATTTAGTTTATTTTGGCATCCGGATGATGATTCTAGCATGAAATTGCTTGGGCACCTGTTAATTTTTAAGATTTTGACACATTCAGCTCAAATGTACAATCATGCGCTAAAAACGCATTTAAAGCAATAAAAAGGTGATTATGGCTGTCAAACCTAAACCAAACGTTGTGCACTCAAATCTTTTGCTGTATTTAGTTTATTTTGGCATCCGGATGATGATTCTAGCATGAAATTACTTGGGCACCTGTTAATTTTTAAGATTTTGACACATTCAGCTCAAATGTACACAATTGCTGATTATGGCTGTCAAATCTAAACCAAACGTTGTGCACTCAAATCTTTTGCTGTATTTAGTTTATTTTGGCATCCGGATGATGATTCTAGCATGAAATTGCTTGGGCACCTGTTAATTTTTAAGATTTTGACACATTCAGCTCAAATGTACAATCATGCGCTAAAAACGCATTTAAAGCAATAAAAAGGTGATTATGGCTGTCAAACCTAAACCAAACGTTGTGCACTCAAATCTTTTGCTATATTTAGTTTATTTTGGCATCCGGATGATGATTCTAGCATGAAATTGCTTGGGCACCTGTTAATTTTTAAGATTTTGACACATTCAGCTCAAATGTACACAATTGCTGATTATGGCTGTCAAACCTAAACCAAACGTTGTGCACTCAAATCTTTTGCTATATTTAGTTTATTTTGGCATCCGGATGATGATTCTAACATGAAATTGCTTGGGCACCTGTTAATTTTTAAGATTTTGACACATTCAGCTCAAATGTACAATCATGCGCTAAAAACGCATTTAAAGCAATAAAAAGGTGATTATGGCTGTCAAACCTAAACCAAACGTTGTGCACTCAAATCTTTTGCTGTATTTAGTTTATTTTGGCATCCGGATGATGATTCTAGCATGAAATTGCTTGGGCACCTGTTAATTTTTAAGATTTTGACACATTCAGCTCAAATGTACACAATTGCTGATTATGGCTGTCAAATCTAAACCAAACGTTGTGCACTCAAATCTTTTGCTGTATTTAGTTTATTTTGGCATCCGGATGATGATTCTAGCATGAAATTGCTTGGGCACCTGTTAATTTTTAAGATTTTGACACATTCAGCTCAAATGTACAATCATGCGCTAAAAACGCATTTAAAGCAATAAAAAGGTGATTATGGCTGTCAAACCTAAACCAAACGTTGTGCACTCAAATCTTTTGCTGTATTTAGTTTATTTTGGCATCCGGATGATGATTCTAGCATGAAATTGCTTGGGCACTTGTTAATTTTTAAGATTTTGACACATTCAGCTCAAATGTACACAATTGCTGATTATGGCTGTCAAATCTAAACCAAACGTTGTGCACTCAAATCTTTTGCTGTATTTAGTTTATTTTGGCATCCGGATGATGATTCTAGCATGAAATTGCTTGGGCACCTGTTAATTTTTAAGATTTTGACACATTCAGCTCAAATGTACAATCATGCGCTAAAAACGCATTTAAAGCAATAAAAAGGTGATTATGGCTGTCAAACCTAAACCAAACGTTGTGCACTCAAATCTTTTGCTGTATTTAGTTTATTTTGGCATCCGGATGATGATTCTAGCATGAAATTACTTGGGCACCTGTTAATTTTTAAGATTTTGACACATTCAGCTCAAATGTACACAATTGCTGATTATGGCTGTCAAATCTAAACCAAACGTTGTGCACTCAAATCTTTTGCTGTATTTAGTTTATTTTGGCATCCGGATGATGATTCTAGCATGAAATTGCTTGGGCACCTGTTAATTTTTAAGATTTTGACACATTCAGCTCAAATGTACAATCATGCGCTACAAACGCATTTAAAGCAATAAAAAGGTGATTATGGCTGTCAAACCTAAACCAAACGTTGTGCACTCAAATCTTTTGCTGTATTTAGTTTATTTTGGCATCCGGATGATGATTCTAGCATGAAATTGCTTGGGCACTTGTTAATTTTTAAGATTTTGACACATTCAGCTCAAATGTACACAATTGCTGATTATGGCTGTCAAATCTAAACCAAACGTTGTGCACTCAAATCTTTTGCTGTATTTAGTTTATTTTGGCATCCGGATGATGATTCTAGCATGAAATTGCTTGGGCACCTGTTAATTTTTAAGATTTTGACACATTCAGCTCAAATGTACAATCATGCGCTAAAAACGCATTTAAAGCAATAAAAAGGTGATTATGGCTGTCAAACCTAAACCAAACGTTGTGCACTCAAATCTTTTGCTGTATTTAGTTTATTTTGGCATCCGGATGATGATTCTAGCATGAAATAACTTGGGCACCTGTTAATTTTTAAGATTTTGACACATTCAGCTCAAATGTACACAATTGCTGATTATGGCTGTCAAATCTAAACCAAACGTTGTGCACTCAAATCTTTTGCTGTATTTAGTTTATTTTGGCATCCGGATGATGATTCTAGCATGAAATTGCTTGGGCACCTGTTAATTTTTAAGATTTTGACACATTCAGCTCAAATGTACAATCATGCGCTACAAACGCATTTAAAGCAATAAAAAGGTGATTATGGCTGTCAAACCTAAACCAAACGTTGTGCACTCAAATCTTTTGCTATATTTAGTTTATTTTGGCATCCGGATGATGATTCTAGCATGAAATTGCTTGGGCACCTGTTAATTTTTAAGATTTTGACACATTCAGCTCAAATGTACACAATTGCTGATTATGGCTGTCAAACCTAAACCAAACGTTGTGCACTCAAATCTTTTGCTGTATTTAGTTTATTTTGGCATCCGGATGATGATTCTAGCATGAAATTGCTTGGGCACCTGTTAATTTTTAAGATTTTGACACATTCAGCTCAAATGTACACAATTGCTGATTATGGCTGTCAAATCTAAACCAAACGTTGTGCACTCAAATCTTTTGCTGTATTTAGTTTATTTTGGCATCCGGATGATGATTCTAGCATGAAATTGCTTGGGCACCTGTTAATTTTTAAGATTTTGACACATTCAGCTCAAATGTACAATCATGCGCTAAAAACGCATTTAAAGCAATAAAAAGGTGATTATGGCTGTCAAACCTAAACCAAACGTTGTGCACTCAAATCTTTTGCTGTATTTAGTTTATTTTGGCATCCGGATGATGATTCTAGCATGAAATTGCTTGGGCACTTGTTAATTTTTAAGATTTTGACACATTCAGCTCAAATGTACACAATTGCTGATTATGGCTGTCAAATCTAAACCAAACGTTGTGCACTCAAATCTTTTGCTGTATTTAGTTTATTTTGGCATCCGGATGATGATTCTAGCATGAAATTGCTTGGGCACCTGTTAATTTTTAAGATTTTGACACATTCAGCTCAAATGTACAATCATGCGCTAAAAACGCATTTAAAGCAATAAAAAGGTGATTATGGCTGTCAAACCTAAACCAAACGTTGTGCACTCAAATCTTTTGCTGTATTTAGTTTATTTTGGCATCCGGATGATGATTCTAGCATGAAATTACTTGGGCACCTGTTAATTTTTAAGATTTTGACACATTCAGCTCAAATGTACACAATTGCTGATTATGGCTGTCAAATCTAAACCAAACGTTGTGCACTCAAATCTTTTGCTGTATTTAGTTTATTTTGGCATCCGGATGATGATTCTAGCATGAAATTGCTTGGGCACCTGTTAATTTTTAAGATTTTGACACATTCAGCTCAAATGTACAATCATGCGCTACAAACGCATTTAAAGCAATAAAAAGGTGATTATGGCTGTCAAACCTAAACCAAACGTTGTGCACTCAAATCTTTTGCTGTATTTAGTTTATTTTGGCATCCGGATGATGATTCTAGCATGAAATTGCTTGGGCACTTGTTAATTTTTAAGATTTTGACACATTCAGCTCAAATGTACACAATTGCTGATTATGGCTGTCAAATCTAAACCAAACGTTGTGCACTCAAATCTTTTGCTGTATTTAGTTTATTTTGGCATCCGGATGATGATTCTAGCATGAAATTGCTTGGGCACCTGTTAATTTTTAAGATTTTGACACATTCAGCTCAAATGTACAATCATGCGCTAAAAACGCATTTAAAGCAATAAAAAGGTGATTATGGCTGTCAAACCTAAACCAAACGTTGTGCACTCAAATCTTTTGCTGTATTTAGTTTATTTTGGCATCCGGATGATGATTCTAGCATGAAATAACTTGGGCACCTGTTAATTTTTAAGATTTTGACACATTCAGCTCAAATGTACACAATTGCTGATTATGGCTGTCAAATCTAAACCAAACGTTGTGCACTCAAATCTTTTGCTGTATTTAGTTTATTTTGGCATCCGGATGATGATTCTAGCATGAAATTGCTTGGGCACCTGTTAATTTTTAAGATTTTGACACATTCAGCTCAAATGTACAATCATGCGCTACAAACGCATTTAAAGCAATAAAAAGGTGATTATGGCTGTCAAACCTAAACCAAACGTTGTGCACTCAAATCTTTTGCTATATTTAGTTTATTTTGGCATCCGGATGATGATTCTAGCATGAAATTGCTTGGGCACCTGTTAATTTTTAAGATTTTGACACATTCAGCTCAAATGTACACAATTGCTGATTATGGCTGTCAAACCTAAACCAAACGTTGTGCACTCAAATCTTTTGCTGTATTTAGTTTATTTTGGCATCCGGATGATGATTCTAGCATGAAATTGCTTGGGCACCTGTTAATTTTTAAGATTTTGACACATTCAGCTCAAATGTACACAATTGCTGATTATGGCTGTCAAATCTAAACCAAACGTTGTGCACTCAAATCTTTTGCTGTATTTAGTTTATTTTGGCATCCGGATGATGATTCTAGCATGAAATTGCTTGGGCACCTGTTAATTTTTAAGATTTTGACACATTCAGCTCAAATGTACAATCATGCGCTAAAAACGCATTTAAAGCAATAAAAAGGTGATTATGGCTGTCAAACCTAAACCAAACGTTGTGCACTCAAATCTTTTGCTGTATTTAGTTTATTTTGGCATCCGGATGATGATTCTAGCATGAAATTGCTTGGGCACCTGTTAATTTTTAAGATTTTGACACATTCAGCTCAAATGTACACAATTGCTGATTATGGCTGTCAAATCTAAACCAAACGTTGTGCACTCAAATCTTTTGCTGTATTTAGTTTATTTTGGCATCCGGATGATGATTCTAGCATGAAATTGCTTGGGCACCTGTTAATTTTTAAGATTTTGACACATTCAGCTCAAATGTACAATCATGCGCTACAAACGCATTTAAAGCAATAAAAAGGTGATTATGGCTGTCAAACCTAAACCAAACGTTGTGCACTCAAATCTTTTGCTATATTTAGTTTATTTTGGCATCCGGATGATGATTCTAGCATGAAATTGCTTGGGCACCTGTTAATTTTTAAGATTTTGACACATTCAGCTCAAATGTACACAATTGCTGATTATGGCTGTCAAACCTAAACCAAACGTTGTGCACTCAAATCTTTTGCTATATTTAGTTTATTTTGGCATCCGGATGATGATTCTAACATGAAATTGCTTGGGCACCTGTTAATTTTTAAGATTTTGACACATTCAGCTCAAATGTACAATCATGCGCTAAAAACGCATTTAAAGCAATAAAAAGGTGATTATGGCTGTCAAACCTAAACCAAACGTTGTGCACTCAAATCTTTTGCTGTATTTAGTTTATTTTGGCATCCGGATGATGATTCTAGCATGAAATTGCTTGGGCACCTGTTAATTTTTAAGATTTTGACACATTCAGCTCAAATGTACACAATTGCTGATTATGGCTGTCAAATCTAAACCAAACGTTGTGCACTCAAATCTTTTGCTGTATTTAGTTTATTTTGGCATCCGGATGATGATTCTAGCATGAAATTGCTTGGGCACCTGTTAATTTTTAAGATTTTGACACATTCAGCTCAAATGTACAATCATGCGCTAAAAACGCATTTAAAGCAATAAAAAGGTGATTATGGCTGTCAAACCTAAACCAAACGTTGTGCACTCAAATCTTTTGCTGTATTTAGTTTATTTTGGCATCCGGATGATGATTCTAGCATGAAATTGCTTGGGCACTTGTTAATTTTTAAGATTTTGACACATTCAGCTCAAATGTACACAATTGCTGATTATGGCTGTCAAATCTAAACCAAACGTTGTGCACTCAAATCTTTTGCTGTATTTAGTTTATTTTGGCATCCGGATGATGATTCTAGCATGAAATTGCTTGGGCACCTGTTAATTTTTAAGATTTTGACACATTCAGCTCAAATGTACAATCATGCGCTAAAAACGCATTTAAAGCAATAAAAAGGTGATTATGGCTGTCAAACCTAAACCAAACGTTGTGCACTCAAATCTTTTGCTGTATTTAGTTTATTTTGGCATCCGGATGATGATTCTAGCATGAAATTGCTTGGGCACCTGTTAATTTTTAAGATTTTGACACATTCAGCTCAAATGTACACAATTGCTGATTATGGCTGTCAAATCTAAACCAAACGTTGTGCACTCAAATCTTTTGCTGTATTTAGTTTATTTTGGCATCCGGATGATGATTCTAGCATGAAATTGCTTGGGCACCTGTTAATTTTTAAGATTTTGACACATTCAGCTCAAATGTACAATCATGCGCTACAAACGCATTTAAAGCAATAAAAAGGTGATTATGGCTGTCAAACCTAAACCAAACGTTGTGCACTCAAATCTTTTGCTATATTTAGTTTATTTTGGCATCCGGATGATGATTCTAGCATGAAATTGCTTGGGCACCTGTTAATTTTTAAGATTTTGACACATTCAGCTCAAATGTACACAATTGCTGATTATGGCTGTCAAACCTAAACCAAACGTTGTGCACTCAAATCTTTTGCTATATTTAGTTTATTTTGGCATCCGGATGATGATTCTAACATGAAATTGCTTGGGCACCTGTTAATTTTTAAGATTTTGACACATTCAGCTCAAATGTACAATCATGCGCTAAAAACGCATTTAAAGCAATAAAAAGGTGATTATGGCTGTCAAACCTAAACCAAACGTTGTGCACTCAAATCTTTTGCTGTATTTAGTTTATTTTGGCATCCGGATGATGATTCTAGCATGAAATTGCTTGGGCACCTGTTAATTTTTAAGATTTTGACACATTCAGCTCAAATGTACACAATTGCTGATTATGGCTGTCAAATCTAAACCAAACGTTGTGCACTCAAATCTTTTGCTGTATTTAGTTTATTTTGGCATCCGGATGATGATTCTAGCATGAAATTGCTTGGGCACCTGTTAATTTTTAAGATTTTGACACATTCAGCTCAAATGTACAATCATGCGCTAAAAACGCATTTAAAGCAATAAAAAGGTGATTATGGCTGTCAAACCTAAACCAAACGTTGTGCACTCAAATCTTTTGCTGTATTTAGTTTATTTTGGCATCCGGATGATGATTCTAGCATGAAATTGCTTGGGCACTTGTTAATTTTTAAGATTTTGACACATTCAGCTCAAATGTACACAATTGCTGATTATGGCTGTCAAATCTAAACCAAACGTTGTGCACTCAAATCTTTTGCTGTATTTAGTTTATTTTGGCATCCGGATGATGATTCTAGCATGAAATTGCTTGGGCACCTGTTAATTTTTAAGATTTTGACACATTCAGCTCAAATGTACAATCATGCGCTAAAAACGCATTTAAAGCAATAAAAAGGTGATTATGGCTGTCAAACCTAAACCAAACGTTGTGCACTCAAATCTTTTGCTGTATTTAGTTTATTTTGGCATCCGGATGATGATTCTAGCATGAAATTACTTGGGCACCTGTTAATTTTTAAGATTTTGACACATTCAGCTCAAATGTACACAATTGCTGATTATGGCTGTCAAATCTAAACCAAACGTTGTGCACTCAAATCTTTTGCTGTATTTAGTTTATTTTGGCATCCGGATGATGATTCTAGCATGAAATTGCTTGGGCACCTGTTAATTTTTAAGATTTTGACACATTCAGCTCAAATGTACAATCATGCGCTACAAACGCATTTAAAGCAATAAAAAGGTGATTATGGCTGTCAAACCTAAACCAAACGTTGTGCACTCAAATCTTTTGCTGTATTTAGTTTATTTTGGCATCCGGATGATGATTCTAGCATGAAATTGCTTGGGCACTTGTTAATTTTTAAGATTTTGACACATTCAGCTCAAATGTACACAATTGCTGATTATGGCTGTCAAATCTAAACCAAACGTTGTGCACTCAAATCTTTTGCTGTATTTAGTTTATTTTGGCATCCGGATGATGATTCTAGCATGAAATTGCTTGGGCACCTGTTAATTTTTAAGATTTTGACACATTCAGCTCAAATGTACAATCATGCGCTAAAAACGCATTTAAAGCAATAAAAAGGTGATTATGGCTGTCAAACCTAAACCAAACGTTGTGCACTCAAATCTTTTGCTGTATTTAGTTTATTTTGGCATCCGGATGATGATTCTAGCATGAAATAACTTGGGCACCTGTTAATTTTTAAGATTTTGACACATTCAGCTCAAATGTACACAATTGCTGATTATGGCTGTCAAATCTAAACCAAACGTTGTGCACTCAAATCTTTTGCTGTATTTAGTTTATTTTGGCATCCGGATGATGATTCTAGCATGAAATTGCTTGGGCACCTGTTAATTTTTAAGATTTTGACACATTCAGCTCAAATGTACAATCATGCGCTACAAACGCATTTAAAGCAATAAAAAGGTGATTATGGCTGTCAAACCTAAACCAAACGTTGTGCACTCAAATCTTTTGCTATATTTAGTTTATTTTGGCATCCGGATGATGATTCTAGCATGAAATTGCTTGGGCACCTGTTAATTTTTAAGATTTTGACACATTCAGCTCAAATGTACACAATTGCTGATTATGGCTGTCAAACCTAAACCAAACGTTGTGCACTCAAATCTTTTGCTGTATTTAGTTTATTTTGGCATCCGGATGATGATTCTAGCATGAAATTGCTTGGGCACCTGTTAATTTTTAAGATTTTGACACATTCAGCTCAAATGTACACAATTGCTGATTATGGCTGTCAAATCTAAACCAAACGTTGTGCACTCAAATCTTTTGCTGTATTTAGTTTATTTTGGCATCCGGATGATGATTCTAGCATGAAATTGCTTGGGCACCTGTTAATTTTTAAGATTTTGACACATTCAGCTCAAATGTACAATCATGCGCTAAAAACGCATTTAAAGCAATAAAAAGGTGATTATGGCTGTCAAACCTAAACCAAACGTTGTGCACTCAAATCTTTTGCTGTATTTAGTTTATTTTGGCATCCGGATGATGATTCTAGCATGAAATTGCTTGGGCACCTGTTAATTTTTAAGATTTTGACACATTCAGCTCAAATGTACACAATTGCTGATTATGGCTGTCAAATCTAAACCAAACGTTGTGCACTCAAATCTTTTGCTGTATTTAGTTTATTTTGGCATCCGGATGATGATTCTAGCATGAAATTGCTTGGGCACCTGTTAATTTTTAAGATTTTGACACATTCAGCTCAAATGTACAATCATGCGCTACAAACGCATTTAAAGCAATAAAAAGGTGATTATGGCTGTCAAACCTAAACCAAACGTTGTGCACTCAAATCTTTTGCTATATTTAGTTTATTTTGGCATCCGGATGATGATTCTAGCATGAAATTGCTTGGGCACCTGTTAATTTTTAAGATTTTGACACATTCAGCTCAAATGTACACAATTGCTGATTATGGCTGTCAAACCTAAACCAAACGTTGTGCACTCAAATCTTTTGCTATATTTAGTTTATTTTGGCATCCGGATGATGATTCTAACATGAAATTGCTTGGGCACCTGTTAATTTTTAAGATTTTGACACATTCAGCTCAAATGTACAATCATGCGCTAAAAACGCATTTAAAGCAATAAAAAGGTGATTATGGCTGTCAAACCTAAACCAAACGTTGTGCACTCAAATCTTTTGCTGTATTTAGTTTATTTTGGCATCCGGATGATGATTCTAGCATGAAATTGCTTGGGCACCTGTTAATTTTTAAGATTTTGACACATTCAGCTCAAATGTACACAATTGCTGATTATGGCTGTCAAATCTAAACCAAACGTTGTGCACTCAAATCTTTTGCTGTATTTAGTTTATTTTGGCATCCGGATGATGATTCTAGCATGAAATTGCTTGGGCACCTGTTAATTTTTAAGATTTTGACACATTCAGCTCAAATGTACAATCATGCGCTAAAAACGCATTTAAAGCAATAAAAAGGTGATTATGGCTGTCAAACCTAAACCAAACGTTGTGCACTCAAATCTTTTGCTGTATTTAGTTTATTTTGGCATCCGGATGATGATTCTAGCATGAAATTGCTTGGGCACTTGTTAATTTTTAAGATTTTGACACATTCAGCTCAAATGTACACAATTGCTGATTATGGCTGTCAAATCTAAACCAAACGTTGTGCACTCAAATCTTTTGCTGTATTTAGTTTATTTTGGCATCCGGATGATGATTCTAGCATGAAATTGCTTGGGCACCTGTTAATTTTTAAGATTTTGACACATTCAGCTCAAATGTACAATCATGCGCTAAAAACGCATTTAAAGCAATAAAAAGGTGATTATGGCTGTCAAACCTAAACCAAACGTTGTGCACTCAAATCTTTTGCTGTATTTAGTTTATTTTGGCATCCGGATGATGATTCTAGCATGAAATTACTTGGGCACCTGTTAATTTTTAAGATTTTGACACATTCAGCTCAAATGTACACAATTGCTGATTATGGCTGTCAAATCTAAACCAAACGTTGTGCACTCAAATCTTTTGCTGTATTTAGTTTATTTTGGCATCCGGATGATGATTCTAGCATGAAATTGCTTGGGCACCTGTTAATTTTTAAGATTTTGACACATTCAGCTCAAATGTACAATCATGCGCTACAAACGCATTTAAAGCAATAAAAAGGTGATTATGGCTGTCAAACCTAAACCAAACGTTGTGCACTCAAATCTTTTGCTATATTTAGTTTATTTTGGCATCCGGATGATGATTCTAGCATGAAATTGCTTGGGCACCTGTTAATTTTTAAGATTTTGACACATTCAGCTCAAATGTACACAATTGCTGATTATGGCTGTCAAACCTAAACCAAACGTTGTGCACTCAAATCTTTTGCTATATTTAGTTTATTTTGGCATCCGGATGATGATTCTAGCATGAAATTGCTTGGGCACCTGTTAATTTTTAAGATTTTGACACATTCAGCTCAAATGTACAATCATGCGCTAAAAACGCATTTAAAGCAATAAAAAGGTGATTATGGCTGTCAAACCTAAACCAAACGTTGTGCACTCAAATCTTTTGCTGTATTTAGTTTATTTTGGCATCCGGATGATGATTCTAGCATGAAATTGCTTGGGCACCTGTTAATTTTTAAGATTTTGACACATTCAGCTCAAATGTACACAATTGCTGATTATGGCTGTCAAATCTAAACCAAACGTTGTGCACTCAAATCTTTTGCTGTATTTAGTTTATTTTGGCATCCGGATGATGATTCTAGCATGAAATTGCTTGGGCACCTGTTAATTTTTAAGATTTTGACACATTCAGCTCAAATGTACAATCATGCGCTAAAAACGCATTTAAAGCAATAAAAAGGTGATTATGGCTGTCAAACCTAAACCAAACGTTGTGCACTCAAATCTTTTGCTGTATTTAGTTTATTTTGGCATCCGGATGATGATTCTAGCATGAAATTGCTTGGGCACCTGTTAATTTTTAAGATTTTGACACATTCAGCTCAAATGTACACAATTGCTGATTATGGCTGTCAAATCTAAACCAAACGTTGTGCACTCAAATCTTTTGCTGTATTTAGTTTATTTTGGCGTCCGGATGATGATTCTAGCATGAAATTGCTTGGGCACCTGTTAATTTTTAAGATTTTGACACATTCAGCTCAAATGTACAATCATGCGCTACAAACGCATTTAAAGCAATAAAAAGGTGATTATGGCTGTCAAACCTAAACCAAACGTTGTGCACTCAAATCTTTTGCTGTATTTAGTTTATTTTGGCATCCGGATGATGATTCTAGCATGAAATTGCTTGGGCACCTGTTAATTTTTAAGATTTTGACACATTCAGCTCAAATGTACACAATTGCTGATTATGGCTGTCAAATCTAAACCAAACGTTGTGCACTCAAATCTTTTGCTGTATTTAGTTTATTTTGGCATCCGGATGATGATTCTAGCATGAAATTGCTTGGGCACCTGTTAATTTTTAAGATTTTGACACATTCAGCTCAAATGTACACAATTGCTGATTATGGCTGTCAAATCTAAACCAAACGTTGTGCACTCAAATCTTTTGCTGTATTTAGTTTATTTTGGCATCCGGATGATGATTCTAGCATGAAATTGCTTGGGCACCTGTTAATTTTTAAGATTTTGACACATTCAGCTCAAATGTACAATCATGCGCTACAAACGCATTTAAAGCAATAAAAAGGTGATTATGGCTGTCAAACCTAAACCAAACGTTGTGCACTCAAATCTTTTGCTATATTTAGTTTATTTTGGCATCCGGATGATGATTCTAGCATGAAATTGCTTGGGCACCTGTTAATTTTTAAGATTTTGACACATTCAGCTCAAATGTACAATCATGCGCTAAAAACGCATTTAAAGCAATAAAAAGGTGATTATGGCTGTCAAACCTAAACCAAACGTTGTGCACTCAAATCTTTTGCTGTATTTAGTTTATTTTGGCATCCGGATGATGATTCTAGCATGAAATTGCTTGGGCACCTGTTAATTTTTAAGATTTTGACACATTCAGCTCAAATGTACACAATTGCTGATTATGGCTGTCAAATCTAAACCAAACGTTGTGCACTCAAATCTTTTGCTGTATTTAGTTTATTTTGGCATCCGGATGATGATTCTAGCATGAAATTGCTTGGGCACCTGTTAATTTTTAAGATTTTGACACATTCAGCTCAAATGTACAATCATGCGCTAAAAACGCATTTAAAGCAATAAAAAGGTGATTATGGCTGTCAAACCTAAACCAAACGTTGTGCACTCAAATCTTTTGCTGTATTTAGTTTATTTTGGCATCCGGATGATGATTCTAGCATGAAATTGCTTGGGCACTTGTTAATTTTTAAGATTTTGACACATTCAGCTCAAATGTACACAATTGCTGATTATGGCTGTCAAATCTAAACCAAACGTTGTGCACTCAAATCTTTTGCTGTATTTAGTTTATTTTGGCATCCGGATGATGATTCTAGCATGAAATTGCTTGGGCACCTGTTAATTTTTAAGATTTTGACACATTCAGCTCAAATGTACAATCATGCGCTAAAAACGCATTTAAAGCAATAAAAAGGTGATTATGGCTGTCAAACCTAAACCAAACGTTGTGCACTCAAATCTTTTGCTATATTTAGTTTATTTTGGCATCCGGATGATGATTCTAGCATGAAATTGCTTGGGCACCTGTTAATTTTTAAGATTTTGACACATTCAGCTCAAATGTACACAATTGCTGATTATGGCTGTCAAACCTAAACCAAACGTTGTGCACTCAAATCTTTTGCTGTATTTAGTTTATTTTGGCATCCGGATGATGATTCTAGCATGAAATTGCTTGGGCACCTGTTAATTTTTAAGATTTTGACACATTCAGCTCAAATGTACACAATTGCTGATTATGGCTGTCAAATCTAAACCAAACGTTGTGCACTCAAATCTTTTGCTGTATTTAGTTTATTTTGGCATCCGGATGATGATTCTAGCATGAAATTGCTTGGGCACCTGTTAATTTTTAAGATTTTGACACATTCAGCTCAAATGTACAATCATGCGCTAAAAACGCATTTAAAGCAATAAAAAGGTGATTATGGCTGTCAAACCTAAACCAAACGTTGTGCACTCAAATCTTTTGCTGTATTTAGTTTATTTTGGCATCCGGATGATGATTCTAGCATGAAATTGCTTGGGCACCTGTTAATTTTTAAGATTTTGACACATTCAGCTCAAATGTACACAATTGCTGATTATGGCTGTCAAATCTAAACCAAACGTTGTGCACTCAAATCTTTTGCTGTATTTAGTTTATTTTGGCATCCGGATGATGATTCTAGCATGAAATTGCTTGGGCACCTGTTAATTTTTAAGATTTTGACACATTCAGCTCAAATGTACAATCATGCGCTACAAACGCATTTAAAGCAATAAAAAGGTGATTATGGCTGTCAAACCTAAACCAAACGTTGTGCACTCAAATCTTTTGCTATATTTAGTTTATTTTGGCATCCGGATGATGATTCTAGCATGAAATTGCTTGGGCACCTGTTAATTTTTAAGATTTTGACACATTCAGCTCAAATGTACACAATTGCTGATTATGGCTGTCAAACCTAAACCAAACGTTGTGCACTCAAATCTTTTGCTATATTTAGTTTATTTTGGCATCCGGATGATGATTCTAACATGAAATTGCTTGGGCACCTGTTAATTTTTAAGATTTTGACACATTCAGCTCAAATGTACAATCATGCGCTAAAAACGCATTTAAAGCAATAAAAAGGTGATTATGGCTGTCAAACCTAAACCAAACGTTGTGCACTCAAATCTTTTGCTGTATTTAGTTTATTTTGGCATCCGGATGATGATTCTAGCATGAAATTGCTTGGGCACCTGTTAATTTTTAAGATTTTGACACATTCAGCTCAAATGTACACAATTGCTGATTATGGCTGTCAAATCTAAACCAAACGTTGTGCACTCAAATCTTTTGCTGTATTTAGTTTATTTTGGCATCCGGATGATGATTCTAGCATGAAATTGCTTGGGCACCTGTTAATTTTTAAGATTTTGACACATTCAGCTCAAATGTACAATCATGCGCTAAAAACGCATTTAAAGCAATAAAAAGGTGATTATGGCTGTCAAACCTAAACCAAACGTTGTGCACTCAAATCTTTTGCTGTATTTAGTTTATTTTGGCATCCGGATGATGATTCTAGCATGAAATTGCTTGGGCACTTGTTAATTTTTAAGATTTTGACACATTCAGCTCAAATGTACACAATTGCTGATTATGGCTGTCAAATCTAAACCAAACGTTGTGCACTCAAATCTTTTGCTGTATTTAGTTTATTTTGGCATCCGGATGATGATTCTAGCATGAAATTGCTTGGGCACCTGTTAATTTTTAAGATTTTGACACATTCAGCTCAAATGTACAATCATGCGCTAAAAACGCATTTAAAGCAATAAAAAGGTGATTATGGCTGTCAAACCTAAACCAAACGTTGTGCACTCAAATCTTTTGCTGTATTTAGTTTATTTTGGCATCCGGATGATGATTCTAGCATGAAATTACTTGGGCACCTGTTAATTTTTAAGATTTTGACACATTCAGCTCAAATGTACACAATTGCTGATTATGGCTGTCAAATCTAAACCAAACGTTGTGCACTCAAATCTTTTGCTGTATTTAGTTTATTTTGGCATCCGGATGATGATTCTAGCATGAAATTGCTTGGGCACCTGTTAATTTTTAAGATTTTGACACATTCAGCTCAAATGTACAATCATGCGCTACAAACGCATTTAAAGCAATAAAAAGGTGATTATGGCTGTCAAACCTAAACCAAACGTTGTGCACTCAAATCTTTTGCTATATTTAGTTTATTTTGGCATCCGGATGATGATTCTAGCATGAAATTGCTTGGGCACCTGTTAATTTTTAAGATTTTGACACATTCAGCTCAAATGTACACAATTGCTGATTATGGCTGTCAAACCTAAACCAAACGTTGTGCACTCAAATCTTTTGCTATATTTAGTTTATTTTGGCATCCGGATGATGATTCTAGCATGAAATTGCTTGGGCACCTGTTAATTTTTAAGATTTTGACACATTCAGCTCAAATGTACACAATTGCTGATTATGGCTGTCAAACCTAAACCAAACGTTGTGCACTCAAATCTTTTGCTATATTTAGTTTATTTTGGCATCCGGATGATGATTCTAGCATGAAATTGCTTGGGCACCTGTTAATTTTTAAGATTTTGACACATTCAGCTCAAATGTACAATCATGCGCTACAAACGCATTTAAAGCAATAAAAAGGTGATTATGGCTGTCAAACCTAAACCAAACGTTGTGCACTCAAATCTTTTGCTATATTTAGTTTATTTTGGCATCCGGATGATGATTCTAGCATGAAATTGCTTGGGCACCTGTTAATTTTTAAGATTTTGACACATTCAGCTCAAATGTACACAATTGCTGATTATGGCTGTCAAACCTAAACCAAACGTTGTGCACTCAAATCTTTTGCTATATTTAGTTTATTTTGGCATCCGGATGATGATTCTAGCATGAAATTGCTTGGGCACCTGTTAATTTTTAAGATTTTGACACATTCAGCTCAAATGTACAATCATGCGCTAAAAACGCATTTAAAGCAATAAAAAGGTGATTATGGCTGTCAAACCTAAACCAAACGTTGTGCACTCAAATCTTTTGCTGTATTTAGTTTATTTTGGCATCCGGATGATGATTCTAGCATGAAATTGCTTGGGCACCTGTTAATTTTTAAGATTTTGACACATTCAGCTCAAATGTACACAATTGCTGATTATGGCTGTCAAATCTAAACCAAACGTTGTGCACTCAAATCTTTTGCTGTATTTAGTTTATTTTGGCATCCGGATGATGATTCTAGCATGAAATTGCTTGGGCACCTGTTAATTTTTAAGATTTTGACACATTCAGCTCAAATGTACAATCATGCGCTAAAAACGCATTTAAAGCAATAAAAAGGTGATTATGGCTGTCAAACCTAAACCAAACGTTGTGCACTCAAATCTTTTGCTGTATTTAGTTTATTTTGGCATCCGGATGATGATTCTAGCATGAAATTGCTTGGGCACCTGTTAATTTTTAAGATTTTGACACATTCAGCTCAAATGTACACAATTGCTGATTATGGCTGTCAAACCTAAACCAAACGTTGTGCACTCAAATCTTTTGCTGTATTTAGTTTATTTTGGCATCCGGATGATGATTCTAGCATGAAATTGCTTGGGCACCTGTTAATTTTTAAGATTTTGACACATTCAGCTCAAATGTACACAATTGCTGATTATGGCTGTCAAATCTAAACCAAACGTTGTGCACTCAAATCTTTTGCTGTATTTAGTTTATTTTGGCATCCGGATGATGATTCTAGCATGAAATTGCTTGGGCACCTGTTAATTTTTAAGATTTTGACACATTCAGCTCAAATGTACACAATTGCTGATTATGGCTGTCAAATCTAAACCAAACGTTGTGCACTCAAATCTTTTGCTGTATTTAGTTTATTTTGGCATCCGGATGATGATTCTAGCATGAAATTGCTTGGGCACCTGTTAATTTTTAAGATTTTGACACATTCAGCTCAAATGTACAATCATGCGCTACAAACGCATTTAAAGCAATAAAAAGGTGATTATGGCTGTCAAACCTAAACCAAACGTTGTGCACTCAAATCTTTTGCTATATTTAGTTTATTTTGGCATCCGGATGATGATTCTAGCATGAAATTGCTTGGGCACCTGTTAATTTTTAAGATTTTGACACATTCAGCTCAAATGTACAATCATGCGCTAAAAACGCATTTAAAGCAATAAAAAGGTGATTATGGCTGTCAAACCTAAACCAAACGTTGTGCACTCAAATCTTTTGCTGTATTTAGTTTATTTTGGCATCCGGATGATGATTCTAGCATGAAATTGCTTGGGCACCTGTTAATTTTTAAGATTTTGACACATTCAGCTCAAATGTACACAATTGCTGATTATGGCTGTCAAATCTAAACCAAACGTTGTGCACTCAAATCTTTTGCTGTATTTAGTTTATTTTGGCATCCGGATGATGATTCTAGCATGAAATTGCTTGGGCACCTGTTAATTTTTAAGATTTTGACACATTCAGCTCAAATGTACAATCATGCGCTAAAAACGCATTTAAAGCAATAAAAAGGTGATTATGGCTGTCAAACCTAAACCAAACGTTGTGCACTCAAATCTTTTGCTGTATTTAGTTTATTTTGGCATCCGGATGATGATTCTAGCATGAAATTGCTTGGGCACTTGTTAATTTTTAAGATTTTGACACATTCAGCTCAAATGTACACAATTGCTGATTATGGCTGTCAAATCTAAACCAAACGTTGTGCACTCAAATCTTTTGCTGTATTTAGTTTATTTTGGCATCCGGATGATGATTCTAGCATGAAATTGCTTGGGCACCTGTTAATTTTTAAGATTTTGACACATTCAGCTCAAATGTACAATCATGCGCTAAAAACGCATTTAAAGCAATAAAAAGGTGATTATGGCTGTCAAACCTAAACCAAACGTTGTGCACTCAAATCTTTTGCTATATTTAGTTTATTTTGGCATCCGGATGATGATTCTAGCATGAAATTGCTTGGGCACCTGTTAATTTTTAAGATTTTGACACATTCAGCTCAAATGTACACAATTGCTGATTATGGCTGTCAAACCTAAACCAAACGTTGTGCACTCAAATCTTTTGCTGTATTTAGTTTATTTTGGCATCCGGATGATGATTCTAGCATGAAATTGCTTGGGCACCTGTTAATTTTTAAGATTTTGACACATTCAGCTCAAATGTACACAATTGCTGATTATGGCTGTCAAATCTAAACCAAACGTTGTGCACTCAAATCTTTTGCTGTATTTAGTTTATTTTGGCATCCGGATGATGATTCTAGCATGAAATTGCTTGGGCACCTGTTAATTTTTAAGATTTTGACACATTCAGCTCAAATGTACAATCATGCGCTAAAAACGCATTTAAAGCAATAAAAAGGTGATTATGGCTGTCAAACCTAAACCAAACGTTGTGCACTCAAATCTTTTGCTGTATTTAGTTTATTTTGGCATCCGGATGATGATTCTAGCATGAAATTGCTTGGGCACCTGTTAATTTTTAAGATTTTGACACATTCAGCTCAAATGTACACAATTGCTGATTATGGCTGTCAAATCTAAACCAAACGTTGTGCACTCAAATCTTTTGCTGTATTTAGTTTATTTTGGCATCCGGATGATGATTCTAGCATGAAATTGCTTGGGCACCTGTTAATTTTTAAGATTTTGACACATTCAGCTCAAATGTACAATCATGCGCTACAAACGCATTTAAAGCAATAAAAAGGTGATTATGGCTGTCAAACCTAAACCAAACGTTGTGCACTCAAATCTTTTGCTATATTTAGTTTATTTTGGCATCCGGATGATGATTCTAGCATGAAATTGCTTGGGCACCTGTTAATTTTTAAGATTTTGACACATTCAGCTCAAATGTACACAATTGCTGATTATGGCTGTCAAACCTAAACCAAACGTTGTGCACTCAAATCTTTTGCTATATTTAGTTTATTTTGGCATCCGGATGATGATTCTAACATGAAATTGCTTGGGCACCTGTTAATTTTTAAGATTTTGACACATTCAGCTCAAATGTACAATCATGCGCTAAAAACGCATTTAAAGCAATAAAAAGGTGATTATGGCTGTCAAACCTAAACCAAACGTTGTGCACTCAAATCTTTTGCTGTATTTAGTTTATTTTGGCATCCGGATGATGATTCTAGCATGAAATTGCTTGGGCACCTGTTAATTTTTAAGATTTTGACACATTCAGCTCAAATGTACACAATTGCTGATTATGGCTGTCAAATCTAAACCAAACGTTGTGCACTCAAATCTTTTGCTGTATTTAGTTTATTTTGGCATCCGGATGATGATTCTAGCATGAAATTGCTTGGGCACCTGTTAATTTTTAAGATTTTGACACATTCAGCTCAAATGTACAATCATGCGCTAAAAACGCATTTAAAGCAATAAAAAGGTGATTATGGCTGTCAAACCTAAACCAAACGTTGTGCACTCAAATCTTTTGCTGTATTTAGTTTATTTTGGCATCCGGATGATGATTCTAGCATGAAATTGCTTGGGCACTTGTTAATTTTTAAGATTTTGACACATTCAGCTCAAATGTACACAATTGCTGATTATGGCTGTCAAATCTAAACCAAACGTTGTGCACTCAAATCTTTTGCTGTATTTAGTTTATTTTGGCATCCGGATGATGATTCTAGCATGAAATTGCTTGGGCACCTGTTAATTTTTAAGATTTTGACACATTCAGCTCAAATGTACAATCATGCGCTAAAAACGCATTTAAAGCAATAAAAAGGTGATTATGGCTGTCAAACCTAAACCAAACGTTGTGCACTCAAATCTTTTGCTGTATTTAGTTTATTTTGGCATCCGGATGATGATTCTAGCATGAAATTACTTGGGCACCTGTTAATTTTTAAGATTTTGACACATTCAGCTCAAATGTACACAATTGCTGATTATGGCTGTCAAATCTAAACCAAACGTTGTGCACTCAAATCTTTTGCTGTATTTAGTTTATTTTGGCATCCGGATGATGATTCTAGCATGAAATTGCTTGGGCACCTGTTAATTTTTAAGATTTTGACACATTCAGCTCAAATGTACAATCATGCGCTACAAACGCATTTAAAGCAATAAAAAGGTGATTATGGCTGTCAAACCTAAACCAAACGTTGTGCACTCAAATCTTTTGCTATATTTAGTTTATTTTGGCATCCGGATGATGATTCTAGCATGAAATTGCTTGGGCACCTGTTAATTTTTAAGATTTTGACACATTCAGCTCAAATGTACACAATTGCTGATTATGGCTGTCAAACCTAAACCAAACGTTGTGCACTCAAATCTTTTGCTATATTTAGTTTATTTTGGCATCCGGATGATGATTCTAGCATGAAATTGCTTGGGCACCTGTTAATTTTTAAGATTTTGACACATTCAGCTCAAATGTACACAATTGCTGATTATGGCTGTCAAACCTAAACCAAACGTTGTGCACTCAAATCTTTTGCTATATTTAGTTTATTTTGGCATCCGGATGATGATTCTAGCATGAAATTGCTTGGGCACCTGTTAATTTTTAAGATTTTGACACATTCAGCTCAAATGTACAATCATGCGCTAAAAACGCATTTAAAGCAATAAAAAGGTGATTATGGCTGTCAAACCTAAACCAAACGTTGTGCACTCAAATCTTTTGCTGTATTTAGTTTATTTTGGCATCCGGATGATGATTCTAGCATGAAATTGCTTGGGCACCTGTTAATTTTTAAGATTTTGACACATTCAGCTCAAATGTACACAATTGCTGATTATGGCTGTCAAATCTAAACCAAACGTTGTGCACTCAAATCTTTTGCTGTATTTAGTTTATTTTGGCATCCGGATGATGATTCTAGCATGAAATTGCTTGGGCACCTGTTAATTTTTAAGATTTTGACACATTCAGCTCAAATGTACAATCATGCGCTAAAAACGCATTTAAAGCAATAAAAAGGTGATTATGGCTGTCAAACCTAAACCAAACGTTGTGCACTCAAATCTTTTGCTGTATTTAGTTTATTTTGGCATCCGGATGATGATTCTAGCATGAAATTGCTTGGGCACCTGTTAATTTTTAAGATTTTGACACATTCAGCTCAAATGTACACAATTGCTGATTATGGCTGTCAAATCTAAACCAAACGTTGTGCACTCAAATCTTTTGCTGTATTTAGTTTATTTTGGCGTCCGGATGATGATTCTAGCATGAAATTGCTTGGGCACCTGTTAATTTTTAAGATTTTGACACATTCAGCTCAAATGTACAATCATGCGCTACAAACGCATTTAAAGCAATAAAAAGGTGATTATGGCTGTCAAACCTAAACCAAACGTTGTGCACTCAAATCTTTTGCTATATTTAGTTTATTTTGGCATCCGGATGATGATTCTAGCATGAAATTGCTTGGGCACCTGTTAATTTTTAAGATTTTGACACATTCAGCTCAAATGTACACAATTGCTGATTATGGCTGTCAAACCTAAACCAAACGTTGTGCACTCAAATCTTTTGCTGTATTTAGTTTATTTTGGCATCCGGATGATGATTCTAGCATGAAATTGCTTGGGCACCTGTTAATTTTTAAGATTTTGACACATTCAGCTCAAATGTACACAATTGCTGATTATGGCTGTCAAATCTAAACCAAACGTTGTGCACTCAAATCTTTTGCTGTATTTAGTTTATTTTGGCATCCGGATGATGATTCTAGCATGAAATTGCTTGGGCACCTGTTAATTTTTAAGATTTTGACACATTCAGCTCAAATGTACACAATTGCTGATTATGGCTGTCAAATCTAAACCAAACGTTGTGCACTCAAATCTTTTGCTGTATTTAGTTTATTTTGGCATCCGGATGATGATTCTAGCATGAAATTGCTTGGGCACCTGTTAATTTTTAAGATTTTGACACATTCAGCTCAAATGTACAATCATGCGCTACAAACGCATTTAAAGCAATAAAAAGGTGATTATGGCTGTCAAACCTAAACCAAACGTTGTGCACTCAAATCTTTTGCTATATTTAGTTTATTTTGGCATCCGGATGATGATTCTAGCATGAAATTGCTTGGGCACCTGTTAATTTTTAAGATTTTGACACATTCAGCTCAAATGTACAATCATGCGCTAAAAACGCATTTAAAGCAATAAAAAGGTGATTATGGCTGTCAAACCTAAACCAAACGTTGTGCACTCAAATCTTTTGCTGTATTTAGTTTATTTTGGCATCCGGATGATGATTCTAGCATGAAATTGCTTGGGCACCTGTTCATTTTTAAGATTTTGACACATTCAGCTCAAATGTACAATCATGCGCTAAAAACGCATTTAAAGCAATAAAAAGGTGATTATGGCTGTCAAACCTAAACCAAACGTTGTGCACTCAAATCTTTTGCTGTATTTAGTTTATTTTGGCATCCGGATGATGATTCTAGCATGAAATTACTTGGGCACCTGTTAATTTTTAAGATTTTGACACATTCAGCTCAAATGTACACAATTGCTGATTATGGCTGTCAAATCTAAACCAAACGTTGTGCACTCAAATCTTTTGCTGTATTTAGTTTATTTTGGCATCCGGATGATGATTCTAGCATGAAATTGCTTGGGCACCTGTTAATTTTTAAGATTTTGACACATTCAGCTCAAATGTACAATCATGCGCTACAAACACATTTAAAGCAATAAAAAGGTGATTATGGCTGTCAAACCTAAACCAAACGTTGTGCACTCAAATCTTTTGCTATATTTAGTTTATTTTGGCATCCGGATGATGATTCTAGCATGAAATTGCTTGGGCACCTGTTAATTTTTAAGATTTTGACACATTCAGCTCAAATGTACACAATTGCTGATTATGGCTGTCAAACCTAAACCAAACGTTGTGCACTCAAATCTTTTGCTATATTTAGTTTATTTTGGCATCCGGATGATGATTCTAGCATGAAATTGCTTGGGCACCTGTTAATTTTTAAGATTTTGACACATTCAGCTCAAATGTACACAATTGCTGATTATGGCTGTCAAACCTAAACCAAACGTTGTGCACTCAAATCTTTTGCTATATTTAGTTTATTTTGGCATCCGGATGATGATTCTAGCATGAAATTGCTTGGGCACCTGTTAATTTTTAAGATTTTGACACATTCAGCTCAAATGTACAATCATGCGCTACAAACGCATTTAAAGCAATAAAAAGGTGATTATGGCTGTCAAACCTAAACCAAACGTTGTGCACTCAAATCTTTTGCTATATTTAGTTTATTTTGGCATCCGGATGATGATTCTAGCATGAAATTGCTTGGGCACCTGTTAATTTTTAAGATTTTGACACATTCAGCTCAAATGTACACAATTGCTGATTATGGCTGTCAAACCTAAACCAAACGTTGTGCACTCAAATCTTTTGCTATATTTAGTTTATTTTGGCATCCGGATGATGATTCTAGCATGAAATTGCTTGGGCACCTGTTAATTTTTAAGATTTTGACACATTCAGCTCAAATGTACAATCATGCGCTAAAAACGCATTTAAAGCAATAAAAAGGTGATTATGGCTGTCAAACCTAAACCAAACGTTGTGCACTCAAATCCTTTGCTGTATTTAGTTTATTTTGGCATCCGGATGATGATTCTAGCATGAAATTGCTTGGGCACCTGTTAATTTTTAAGATTTTGACACATTCAGCTCAAATGTACACAATTGCTGATTATGGCTGTCAAATCTAAACCAAACGTTGTGCACTCAAATCTTTTGCTGTATTTAGTTTATTTTGGCATCCGGATGATGATTCTAGCATGAAATTGCTTGGGCACCTGTTAATTTTTAAGATTTTGACACATTCAGCTCAAATGTACAATCATGCGCTAAAAACGCATTTAAAGCAATAAAAAGGTGATTATGGCTGTCAAACCTAAACCAAACGTTGTGCACTCAAATCTTTTGCTGTATTTAGTTTATTTTGGCATCCGGATGATGATTCTAGCATGAAATTGCTTGGGCACCTGTTAATTTTTAAGATTTTGACACATTCAGCTCAAATGTACACAATTGCTGATTATGGCTGTCAAATCTAAACCAAACGTTGTGCACTCAAATCTTTTGCTGTATTTAGTTTATTTTGGCGTCCGGATGATGATTCTAGCATGAAATTGCTTGGGCACCTGTTAATTTTTAAGATTTTGACACATTCAGCTCAAATGTACAATCATGCGCTACAAACGCATTTAAAGCAATAAAAAGGTGATTATGGCTGTCAAACCTAAACCAAACGTTGTGCACTCAAATCTTTTGCTATATTTAGTTTATTTTGGCATCCGGATGATGATTCTAGCATGAAATTGCTTGGGCACCTGTTAATTTTTAAGATTTTGACACATTCAGCTCAAATGTACACAATTGCTGATTATGGCTGTCAAACCTAAACCAAACGTTGTGCACTCAAATCTTTTGCTGTATTTAGTTTATTTTGGCATCCGGATGATGATTCTAGCATGAAATTGCTTGGGCACCTGTTAATTTTTAAGATTTTGACACATTCAGCTCAAATGTACACAATTGCTGATTATGGCTGTCAAATCTAAACCAAACGTTGTGCACTCAAATCTTTTGCTGTATTTAGTTTATTTTGGCATCCGGATGATGATTCTAGCATGAAATTGCTTGGGCACCTGTTAATTTTTAAGATTTTGACACATTCAGCTCAAATGTACAATCATGCGCTAAAAACGCATTTAAAGCAATAAAAAGGTGATTATGGCTGTCAAACCTAAACCAAACGTTGTGCACTCAAATCTTTTGCTGTATTTAGTTTATTTTGGCATCCGGATGATGATTCTAGCATGAAATTGCTTGGGCACCTGTTAATTTTTAAGATTTTGACACATTCAGCTCAAATGTACACAATTGCTGATTATGGCTGTCAAATCTAAACCAAACGTTGTGCACTCAAATCTTTTGCTGTATTTAGTTTATTTTGGCATCCGGATGATGATTCTAGCATGAAATTGCTTGGGCACCTGTTAATTTTTAAGATTTTGACACATTCAGCTCAAATGTACAATCATGCGCTACAAACGCATTTAAAGCAATAAAAAGGTGATTATGGCTGTCAAACCTAAACCAAACGTTGTGCACTCAAATCTTTTGCTATATTTAGTTTATTTTGGCATCCGGATGATGATTCTAGCATGAAATTGCTTGGGCACCTGTTAATTTTTAAGATTTTGACACATTCAGCTCAAATGTACACAATTGCTGATTATGGCTGTCAAACCTAAACCAAACGTTGTGCACTCAAATCTTTTGCTATATTTAGTTTATTTTGGCATCCGGATGATGATTCTAACATGAAATTGCTTGGGCACCTGTTAATTTTTAAGATTTTGACACATTCAGCTCAAATGTACAATCATGCGCTAAAAACGCATTTAAAGCAATAAAAAGGTGATTATGGCTGTCAAACCTAAACCAAACGTTGTGCACTCAAATCTTTTGCTGTATTTAGTTTATTTTGGCATCCGGATGATGATTCTAGCATGAAATTGCTTGGGCACCTGTTAATTTTTAAGATTTTGACACATTCAGCTCAAATGTACACAATTGCTGATTATGGCTGTCAAATCTAAACCAAACGTTGTGCACTCAAATCTTTTGCTGTATTTAGTTTATTTTGGCATCCGGATGATGATTCTAGCATGAAATTGCTTGGGCACCTGTTAATTTTTAAGATTTTGACACATTCAGCTCAAATGTACAATCATGCGCTAAAAACGCATTTAAAGCAATAAAAAGGTGATTATGGCTGTCAAACCTAAACCAAACGTTGTGCACTCAAATCTTTTGCTGTATTTAGTTTATTTTGGCATCCGGATGATGATTCTAGCATGAAATTGCTTGGGCACTTGTTAATTTTTAAGATTTTGACACATTCAGCTCAAATGTACACAATTGCTGATTATGGCTGTCAAATCTAAACCAAACGTTGTGCACTCAAATCTTTTGCTGTATTTAGTTTATTTTGGCATCCGGATGATGATTCTAGCATGAAATTGCTTGGGCACCTGTTAATTTTTAAGATTTTGACACATTCAGCTCAAATGTACAATCATGCGCTAAAAACGCATTTAAAGCAATAAAAAGGTGATTATGGCTGTCAAACCTAAACCAAACGTTGTGCACTCAAATCTTTTGCTGTATTTAGTTTATTTTGGCATCCGGATGATGATTCTAGCATGAAATTACTTGGGCACCTGTTAATTTTTAAGATTTTGACACATTCAGCTCAAATGTACACAATTGCTGATTATGGCTGTCAAATCTAAACCAAACGTTGTGCACTCAAATCTTTTGCTGTATTTAGTTTATTTTGGCATCCGGATGATGATTCTAGCATGAAATTGCTTGGGCACCTGTTAATTTTTAAGATTTTGACACATTCAGCTCAAATGTACAATCATGCGCTACAAACGCATTTAAAGCAATAAAAAGGTGATTATGGCTGTCAAACCTAAACCAAACGTTGTGCACTCAAATCTTTTGCTATATTTAGTTTATTTTGGCATCCGGATGATGATTCTAGCATGAAATTGCTTGGGCACCTGTTAATTTTTAAGATTTTGACACATTCAGCTCAAATGTACACAATTGCTGATTATGGCTGTCAAACCTAAACCAAACGTTGTGCACTCAAATCTTTTGCTATATTTAGTTTATTTTGGCATCCGGATGATGATTCTAGCATGAAATTGCTTGGGCACCTGTTAATTTTTAAGATTTTGACACATTCAGCTCAAATGTACACAATTGCTGATTATGGCTGTCAAACCTAAACCAAACGTTGTGCACTCAAATCTTTTGCTATATTTAGTTTATTTTGGCATCCGGATGATGATTCTAGCATGAAATTGCTTGGGCACCTGTTAATTTTTAAGATTTTGACACATTCAGCTCAAATGTACAATCATGCGCTAAAAACGCATTTAAAGCAATAAAAAGGTGATTATGGCTGTCAAACCTAAACCAAACGTTGTGCACTCAAATCTTTTGCTGTATTTAGTTTATTTTGGCATCCGGATGATGATTCTAGCATGAAATTGCTTGGGCACCTGTTAATTTTTAAGATTTTGACACATTCAGCTCAAATGTACACAATTGCTGATTATGGCTGTCAAATCTAAACCAAACGTTGTGCACTCAAATCTTTTGCTGTATTTAGTTTATTTTGGCATCCGGATGATGATTCTAGCATGAAATTGCTTGGGCACCTGTTAATTTTTAAGATTTTGACACATTCAGCTCAAATGTACAATCATGCGCTAAAAACGCATTTAAAGCAATAAAAAGGTGATTATGGCTGTCAAACCTAAACCAAACGTTGTGCACTCAAATCTTTTGCTGTATTTAGTTTATTTTGGCATCCGGATGATGATTCTAGCATGAAATTGCTTGGGCACCTGTTAATTTTTAAGATTTTGACACATTCAGCTCAAATGTACACAATTGCTGATTATGGCTGTCAAATCTAAACCAAACGTTGTGCACTCAAATCTTTTGCTGTATTTAGTTTATTTTGGCGTCCGGATGATGATTCTAGCATGAAATTGCTTGGGCACCTGTTAATTTTTAAGATTTTGACACATTCAGCTCAAATGTACAATCATGCGCTACAAACGCATTTAAAGCAATAAAAAGGTGATTATGGCTGTCAAACCTAAACCAAACGTTGTGCACTCAAATCTTTTGCTATATTTAGTTTATTTTGGCATCCGGATGATGATTCTAGCATGAAATTGCTTGGGCACCTGTTAATTTTTAAGATTTTGACACATTCAGCTCAAATGTACACAATTGCTGATTATGGCTGTCAAACCTAAACCAAACGTTGTGCACTCAAATCTTTTGCTGTATTTAGTTTATTTTGGCATCCGGATGATGATTCTAGCATGAAATTGCTTGGGCACCTGTTAATTTTTAAGATTTTGACACATTCAGCTCAAATGTACACAATTGCTGATTATGGCTGTCAAATCTAAACCAAACGTTGTGCACTCAAATCTTTTGCTGTATTTAGTTTATTTTGGCATCCGGATGATGATTCTAGCATGAAATTGCTTGGGCACCTGTTAATTTTTAAGATTTTGACACATTCAGCTCAAATGTACACAATTGCTGATTATGGCTGTCAAATCTAAACCAAACGTTGTGCACTCAAATCTTTTGCTGTATTTAGTTTATTTTGGCATCCGGATGATGATTCTAGCATGAAATTGCTTGGGCACCTGTTAATTTTTAAGATTTTGACACATTCAGCTCAAATGTACAATCATGCGCTACAAACGCATTTAAAGCAATAAAAAGGTGATTATGGCTGTCAAACCTAAACCAAACGTTGTGCACTCAAATCTTTTGCTATATTTAGTTTATTTTGGCATCCGGATGATGATTCTAGCATGAAATTGCTTGGGCACCTGTTAATTTTTAAGATTTTGACACATTCAGCTCAAATGTACAATCATGCGCTAAAAACGCATTTAAAGCAATAAAAAGGTGATTATGGCTGTCAAACCTAAACCAAACGTTGTGCACTCAAATCTTTTGCTGTATTTAGTTTATTTTGGCATCCGGATGATGATTCTAGCATGAAATTGCTTGGGCACCTGTTCATTTTTAAGATTTTGACACATTCAGCTCAAATGTACAATCATGCGCTAAAAACGCATTTAAAGCAATAAAAAGGTGATTATGGCTGTCAAACCTAAACCAAACGTTGTGCACTCAAATCTTTTGCTGTATTTAGTTTATTTTGGCATCCGGATGATGATTCTAGCATGAAATTACTTGGGCACCTGTTAATTTTTAAGATTTTGACACATTCAGCTCAAATGTACACAATTGCTGATTATGGCTGTCAAATCTAAACCAAACGTTGTGCACTCAAATCTTTTGCTGTATTTAGTTTATTTTGGCATCCGGATGATGATTCTAGCATGAAATTGCTTGGGCACCTGTTAATTTTTAAGATTTTGACACATTCAGCTCAAATGTACAATCATGCGCTACAAACACATTTAAAGCAATAAAAAGGTGATTATGGCTGTCAAACCTAAACCAAACGTTGTGCACTCAAATCTTTTGCTATATTTAGTTTATTTTGGCATCCGGATGATGATTCTAGCATGAAATTGCTTGGGCACCTGTTAATTTTTAAGATTTTGACACATTCAGCTCAAATGTACACAATTGCTGATTATGGCTGTCAAACCTAAACCAAACGTTGTGCACTCAAATCTTTTGCTATATTTAGTTTATTTTGGCATCCGGATGATGATTCTAGCATGAAATTGCTTGGGCACCTGTTAATTTTTAAGATTTTGACACATTCAGCTCAAATGTACACAATTGCTGATTATGGCTGTCAAACCTAAACCAAACGTTGTGCACTCAAATCTTTTGCTATATTTAGTTTATTTTGGCATCCGGATGATGATTCTAGCATGAAATTGCTTGGGCACCTGTTAATTTTTAAGATTTTGACACATTCAGCTCAAATGTACAATCATGCGCTACAAACGCATTTAAAGCAATAAAAAGGTGATTATGGCTGTCAAACCTAAACCAAACGTTGTGCACTCAAATCTTTTGCTATATTTAGTTTATTTTGGCATCCGGATGATGATTCTAGCATGAAATTGCTTGGGCACCTGTTAATTTTTAAGATTTTGACACATTCAGCTCAAATGTACACAATTGCTGATTATGGCTGTCAAACCTAAACCAAACGTTGTGCACTCAAATCTTTTGCTATATTTAGTTTATTTTGGCATCCGGATGATGATTCTAGCATGAAATTGCTTGGGCACCTGTTAATTTTTAAGATTTTGACACATTCAGCTCAAATGTACAATCATGCGCTAAAAACGCATTTAAAGCAATAAAAAGGTGATTATGGCTGTCAAACCTAAACCAAACGTTGTGCACTCAAATCCTTTGCTGTATTTAGTTTATTTTGGCATCCGGATGATGATTCTAGCATGAAATTGCTTGGGCACCTGTTAATTTTTAAGATTTTGACACATTCAGCTCAAATGTACACAATTGCTGATTATGGCTGTCAAATCTAAACCAAACGTTGTGCACTCAAATCTTTTGCTGTATTTAGTTTATTTTGGCATCCGGATGATGATTCTAGCATGAAATTGCTTGGGCACCTGTTAATTTTTAAGATTTTGACACATTCAGCTCAAATGTACAATCATGCGCTAAAAACGCATTTAAAGCAATAAAAAGGTGATTATGGCTGTCAAACCTAAACCAAACGTTGTGCACTCAAATCTTTTGCTGTATTTAGTTTATTTTGGCATCCGGATGATGATTCTAGCATGAAATTGCTTGGGCACCTGTTAATTTTTAAGATTTTGACACATTCAGCTCAAATGTACACAATTGCTGATTATGGCTGTCAAATCTAAACCAAACGTTGTGCACTCAAATCTTTTGCTGTATTTAGTTTATTTTGGCGTCCGGATGATGATTCTAGCATGAAATTGCTTGGGCACCTGTTAATTTTTAAGATTTTGACACATTCAGCTCAAATGTACAATCATGCGCTACAAACGCATTTAAAGCAATAAAAAGGTGATTATGGCTGTCAAACCTAAACCAAACGTTGTGCACTCAAATCTTTTGCTATATTTAGTTTATTTTGGCATCCGGATGATGATTCTAGCATGAAATTGCTTGGGCACCTGTTAATTTTTAAGATTTTGACACATTCAGCTCAAATGTACACAATTGCTGATTATGGCTGTCAAACCTAAACCAAACGTTGTGCACTCAAATCTTTTGCTGTATTTAGTTTATTTTGGCATCCGGATGATGATTCTAGCATGAAATTGCTTGGGCACCTGTTAATTTTTAAGATTTTGACACATTCAGCTCAAATGTACACAATTGCTGATTATGGCTGTCAAATCTAAACCAAACGTTGTGCACTCAAATCTTTTGCTGTATTTAGTTTATTTTGGCATCCGGATGATGATTCTAGCATGAAATTGCTTGGGCACCTGTTAATTTTTAAGATTTTGACACATTCAGCTCAAATGTACACAATTGCTGATTATGGCTGTCAAATCTAAACCAAACGTTGTGCACTCAAATCTTTTGCTGTATTTAGTTTATTTTGGCATCCGGATGATGATTCTAGCATGAAATTGCTTGGGCACCTGTTAATTTTTAAGATTTTGACACATTCAGCTCAAATGTACAATCATGCGCTACAAACGCATTTAAAGCAATAAAAAGGTGATTATGGCTGTCAAACCTAAACCAAACGTTGTGCACTCAAATCTTTTGCTATATTTAGTTTATTTTGGCATCCGGATGATGATTCTAGCATGAAATTGCTTGGGCACCTGTTAATTTTTAAGATTTTGACACATTCAGCTCAAATGTACAATCATGCGCTAAAAACGCATTTAAAGCAATAAAAAGGTGATTATGGCTGTCAAACCTAAACCAAACGTTGTGCACTCAAATCTTTTGCTGTATTTAGTTTATTTTGGCATCCGGATGATGATTCTAGCATGAAATTGCTTGGGCACCTGTTCATTTTTAAGATTTTGACACATTCAGCTCAAATGTACAATCATGCGCTAAAAACGCATTTAAAGCAATAAAAAGGTGATTATGGCTGTCAAACCTAAACCAAACGTTGTGCACTCAAATCTTTTGCTGTATTTAGTTTATTTTGGCATCCGGATGATGATTCTAGCATGAAATTACTTGGGCACCTGTTAATTTTTAAGATTTTGACACATTCAGCTCAAATGTACACAATTGCTGATTATGGCTGTCAAATCTAAACCAAACGTTGTGCACTCAAATCTTTTGCTGTATTTAGTTTATTTTGGCATCCGGATGATGATTCTAGCATGAAATTGCTTGGGCACCTGTTAATTTTTAAGATTTTGACACATTCAGCTCAAATGTACAATCATGCGCTACAAACGCATTTAAAGCAATAAAAAGGTGATTATGGCTGTCAAACCTAAACCAAACGTTGTGCACTCAAATCTTTTGCTATATTTAGTTTATTTTGGCATCCGGATGATGATTCTAGCATGAAATTGCTTGGGCACCTGTTAATTTTTAAGATTTTGACACATTCAGCTCAAATGTACACAATTGCTGATTATGGCTGTCAAACCTAAACCAAACGTTGTGCACTCAAATCTTTTGCTATATTTAGTTTATTTTGGCATCCGGATGATGATTCTAGCATGAAATTGCTTGGGCACCTGTTAATTTTTAAGATTTTGACACATTCAGCTCAAATGTACAATCATGCGCTAAAAACGCATTTAAAGCAATAAAAAGGTGATTATGGCTGTCAAACCTAAACCAAACGTTGTGCACTCAAATCTTTTGCTGTATTTAGTTTATTTTGGCATCCGGATGATGATTCTAGCATGAAATTGCTTGGGCACCTGTTAATTTTTAAGATTTTGACACATTCAGCTCAAATGTACACAATTGCTGATTATGGCTGTCAAATCTAAACCAAACGTTGTGCACTCAAATCTTTTGCTGTATTTAGTTTATTTTGGCATCCGGATGATGATTCTAGCATGAAATTGCTTGGGCACCTGTTAATTTTTAAGATTTTGACACATTCAGCTCAAATGTACAATCATGCGCTAAAAACGCATTTAAAGCAATAAAAAGGTGATTATGGCTGTCAAACCTAAACCAAACGTTGTGCACTCAAATCTTTTGCTGTATTTAGTTTATTTTGGCATCCGGATGATGATTCTAGCATGAAATTGCTTGGGCACCTGTTAATTTTTAAGATTTTGACACATTCAGCTCAAATGTACACAATTGCTGATTATGGCTGTCAAATCTAAACCAAACGTTGTGCACTCAAATCTTTTGCTGTATTTAGTTTATTTTGGCGTCCGGATGATGATTCTAGCATGAAATTGCTTGGGCACCTGTTAATTTTTAAGATTTTGACACATTCAGCTCAAATGTACAATCATGCGCTACAAACGCATTTAAAGCAATAAAAAGGTGATTATGGCTGTCAAACCTAAACCAAACGTTGTGCACTCAAATCTTTTGCTATATTTAGTTTATTTTGGCATCCGGATGATGATTCTAGCATGAAATTGCTTGGGCACCTGTTAATTTTTAAGATTTTGACACATTCAGCTCAAATGTACACAATTGCTGATTATGGCTGTCAAACCTAAACCAAACGTTGTGCACTCAAATCTTTTGCTGTATTTAGTTTATTTTGGCATCCGGATGATGATTCTAGCATGAAATTGCTTGGGCACCTGTTAATTTTTAAGATTTTGACACATTCAGCTCAAATGTACACAATTGCTGATTATGGCTGTCAAATCTAAACCAAACGTTGTGCACTCAAATCTTTTGCTGTATTTAGTTTATTTTGGCATCCGGATGATGATTCTAGCATGAAATTGCTTGGGCACCTGTTAATTTTTAAGATTTTGACACATTCAGCTCAAATGTACAATCATGCGCTAAAAACGCATTTAAAGCAATAAAAAGGTGATTATGGCTGTCAAACCTAAACCAAACGTTGTGCACTCAAATCTTTTGCTGTATTTAGTTTATTTTGGCATCCGGATGATGATTCTAGCATGAAATTGCTTGGGCACCTGTTATTTTTTAAGATTTTGACACATTCAGCTCAAATGTACACAATTGCTGATTATGGCTGTCAAATCTAAACCAAACGTTGTGCACTCAAATCTTTTGCTGTATTTAGTTTATTTTGGCGTCCGGATGATGATTCTAGCATGAAATTGCTTGGGCACCTGTTAATTTTTAAGATTTTGACACATTCAGCTCAAATGTACAATCATGCGCTACAAACGCATTTAAAGCAATAAAAAGGTGATTATGGCTGTCAAACCTAAACCAAACGTTGTGCACTCAAATCTTTTGCTATATTTAGTTTATTTTGGCATCCGGATGATGATTCTAGCATGAAATTGCTTGGGCACCTGTTAATTTTTAAGATTTTGACACATTCAGCTCAAATGTACACAATTGCTGATTATGGCTGTCAAACCTAAACCAAACGTTGTGCACTCAAATCTTTTGCTGTATTTAGTTTATTTTGGCATCCGGATGATGATTCTAGCATGAAATTGCTTGGGCACCTGTTAATTTTTAAGATTTTGACACATTCAGCTCAAATGTACACAATTGCTGATTATGGCTGTCAAATCTAAACCAAACGTTGTGCACTCAAATCTTTTGCTGTATTTAGTTTATTTTGGCATCCGGATGATGATTCTAGCATGAAATTGCTTGGGCACCTGTCAATTTTTAAGATTTTGACACATTCAGCTCAAATGTACAATCATGCGCTAAAAACGCATTTAAAGCAATAAAAAGGTGATTATGGCTGTCAAACCTAAACCAAACGTTGTGCACTCAAATCTTTTGCTGTATTTAGTTTATTTTGGCATCCGGATGATGATTCTAGCATGAAATTGCTTGGGCACTTGTTAATTTTTAAGATTTTGACACATTCAGCTCAAATGTACACAATTGCTGATTATGGCTGTCAAATCTAAACCAAACGTTGTGCACTCAAATCTTTTGCTGTATTTAGTTTATTTTGGCACCCGGATGATGATTCTAGCATGAAATTGCTTGGGCACCTGTTAATTTTTAAGATTTTGACACATTCAGCTCAAATGTACAATCATGCGCTAAAAACGCATTTAAAGCAATAAAAAGGTGATTATGGCTGTCAAACCTAAACCAAACGTTGTGCACTCAAATCTTTTGCTATATTTAGTTTATTTTGGCATCCGGATGATGATTCTAGCATGAAATTGCTTGGGCACCTGTTAATTTTTAAGATTTTGACACATTCAGCTCAAATGTACACAATTGCTGATTATGGCTGTCAAACCTAAACCAAACGTTGTGCACTCAAATCTTTTGCTGTATTTAGTTTATTTTGGCATCCGGATGATGATTCTAGCATGAAATTGCTTGGGCACCTGTTAATTTTTAAG
Source organism: Festucalex cinctus (assembly GCF_051991245.1). Classification (NCBI taxonomy): domain Eukaryota; kingdom Metazoa; phylum Chordata; class Actinopteri; order Syngnathiformes; family Syngnathidae; genus Festucalex; species Festucalex cinctus. The sequence continues at coordinate 143,671 of NC_135414.1, forward strand.
ATTTTGACACATTCAGCTCAAATGTACACAATTGCTGATTATGGCTGTCAAATCTAAACCAAACGTTGTGCACTCAAATCTTTTGCTGTATTTAGTTTATTTTGGCATCCGGATGATGATTCTAGCATGAAATTGCTTGGGCACCTGTTAATTTTTAAGATTTTGACACATTCAGCTCAAATGTACAATCATGCGCTAAAAACGCATTTAAAGCAATAAAAAGGTGATTATGGCTGTCAAACCTAAACCAAACGTTGTGCACTCAAATCTTTTGCTGTATTTAGTTTATTTTGGCATCCGGATGATGATTCTAGCATGAAATTGCTTGGGCACCTGTTAATTTTTAAGATTTTGACACATTCAGCTCAAATGTACACAATTGCTGATTATGGCTGTCAAATCTAAACCAAACGTTGTGCACTCAAATCTTTTGCTGTATTTAGTTTATTTTGGCATCCGGATGATGATTCTAGCATGAAATTGCTTGGGCACCTGTTAATTTTTAAGATTTTGACACATTCAGCTCAAATGTACAATCATGCGCTACAAACGCATTTAAAGCAATAAAAAGGTGATTATGGCTGTCAAACCTAAACCAAACGTTGTGCACTCAAATCTTTTGCTATATTTAGTTTATTTTGGCATCCGGATGATGATTCTAGCATGAAATTGCTTGGGCACCTGTTAATTTTTAAGATTTTGACACATTCAGCTCAAATGTACACAATTGCTGATTATGGCTGTCAAACCTAAACCAAACGTTGTGCACTCAAATCTTTTGCTATATTTAGTTTATTTTGGCATCCGGATGATGATTCTAACATGAAATTGCTTGGGCACCTGTTAATTTTTAAGATTTTGACACATTCAGCTCAAATGTACAATCATGCGCTAAAAACGCATTTAAAGCAATAAAAAGGTGATTATGGCTGTCAAACCTAAACCAAACGTTGTGCACTCAAATCTTTTGCTGTATTTAGTTTATTTTGGCATCCGGATGATGATTCTAGCATGAAATTGCTTGGGCACCTGTTAATTTTTAAGATTTTGACACATTCAGCTCAAATGTACACAATTGCTGATTATGGCTGTCAAATCTAAACCAAACGTTGTGCACTCAAATCTTTTGCTGTATTTAGTTTATTTTGGCATCCGGATGATGATTCTAGCATGAAATTGCTTGGGCACCTGTTAATTTTTAAGATTTTGACACATTCAGCTCAAATGTACAATCATGCGCTAAAAACGCATTTAAAGCAATAAAAAGGTGATTATGGCTGTCAAACCTAAACCAAACGTTGTGCACTCAAATCTTTTGCTGTATTTAGTTTATTTTGGCATCCGGATGATGATTCTAGCATGAAATTGCTTGGGCACTTGTTAATTTTTAAGATTTTGACACATTCAGCTCAAATGTACACAATTGCTGATTATGGCTGTCAAATCTAAACCAAACGTTGTGCACTCAAATCTTTTGCTGTATTTAGTTTATTTTGGCATCCGGATGATGATTCTAGCATGAAATTGCTTGGGCACCTGTTAATTTTTAAGATTTTGACACATTCAGCTCAAATGTACAATCATGCGCTAAAAACGCATTTAAAGCAATAAAAAGGTGATTATGGCTGTCAAACCTAAACCAAACGTTGTGCACTCAAATCTTTTGCTGTATTTAGTTTATTTTGGCATCCGGATGATGATTCTAGCATGAAATTACTTGGGCACCTGTTAATTTTTAAGATTTTGACACATTCAGCTCAAATGTACACAATTGCTGATTATGGCTGTCAAATCTAAACCAAACGTTGTGCACTCAAATCTTTTGCTGTATTTAGTTTATTTTGGCATCCGGATGATGATTCTAGCATGAAATTGCTTGGGCACCTGTTAATTTTTAAGATTTTGACACATTCAGCTCAAATGTACAATCATGCGCTACAAACGCATTTAAAGCAATAAAAAGGTGATTATGGCTGTCAAACCTAAACCAAACGTTGTGCACTCATATCTTTTGCTATATTTAGTTTATTTTGGCATCCGGATGATGATTCTAGCATGAAATTGCTTGGGCACCTGTTAATTTTTAAGATTTTGACACATTCAGCTCAAATGTACACAATTGCTGATTATGGCTGTCAAACCTAAACCAAACGTTGTGCACTCAAATCTTTTGCTATATTTAGTTTATTTTGGCATCCGGATGATGATTCTAGCATGAAATTGCTTGGGCACCTGTTAATTTTTAAGATTTTGACACATTCAGCTCAAATGTACAATCATGCGCTAAAAACGCATTTAAAGCAATAAAAAGGTGATTATGGCTGTCAAACCTAAACCAAACGTTGTGCACTCAAATCTTTTGCTGTATTTAGTTTATTTTGGCATCCGGATGATGATTCTAGCATGAAATTGCTTGGGCACCTGTTAATTTTTAAGATTTTGACACATTCAGCTCAAATGTACACAATTGCTGATTATGGCTGTCAAATCTAAACCAAACGTTGTGCACTCAAATCTTTTGCTGTATTTAGTTTATTTTGGCATCCGGATGATGATTCTAGCATGAAATTGCTTGGGCACCTGTTAATTTTTAAGATTTTGACACATTCAGCTCAAATGTACAATCATGCGCTAAAAACGCATTTAAAGCAATAAAAAGGTGATTATGGCTGTCAAACCTAAACCAAACGTTGTGCACTCAAATCTTTTGCTGTATTTAGTTTATTTTGGCATCCGGATGATGATTCTAGCATGAAATTGCTTGGGCACCTGTTATTTTTTAAGATTTTGACACATTCAGCTCAAATGTACACAATTGCTGATTATGGCTGTCAAATCTAAACCAAACGTTGTGCACTCAAATCTTTTGCTGTATTTAGTTTATTTTGGCGTCCGGATGATGATTCTAGCATGAAATTGCTTGGGCACCTGTTAATTTTTAAGATTTTGACACATTCAGCTCAAATGTACAATCATGCGCTACAAACGCATTTAAAGCAATAAAAAGGTGATTATGGCTGTCAAACCTAAACCAAACGTTGTGCACTCAAATCTTTTGCTATATTTAGTTTATTTTGGCATCCGGATGATGATTCTAGCATGAAATTGCTTGGGCACCTGTTAATTTTTAAGATTTTGACACATTCAGCTCAAATGTACACAATTGCTGATTATGGCTGTCAAACCTAAACCAAACGTTGTGCACTCAAATCTTTTGCTGTATTTAGTTTATTTTGGCATCCGGATGATGATTCTAGCATGAAATTGCTTGGGCACCTGTTAATTTTTAAGATTTTGACACATTCAGCTCAAATGTACACAATTGCTGATTATGGCTGTCAAATCTAAACCAAACGTTGTGCACTCAAATCTTTTGCTGTATTTAGTTTATTTTGGCATCCGGATGATGATTCTAGCATGAAATTGCTTGGGCACCTGTTAATTTTTAAGATTTTGACACATTCAGCTCAAATGTACACAATTGCTGATTATGGCTGTCAAATCTAAACCAAACGTTGTGCACTCAAATCTTTTGCTGTATTTAGTTTATTTTGGCATCCGGATGATGATTCTAGCATGAAATTGCTTGGGCACCTGTTAATTTTTAAGATTTTGACACATTCAGCTCAAATGTACAATCATGCGCTACAAACGCATTTAAAGCAATAAAAAGGTGATTATGGCTGTCAAACCTAAACCAAACGTTGTGCACTCAAATCTTTTGCTATATTTAGTTTATTTTGGCATCCGGATGATGATTCTAGCATGAAATTGCTTGGGCACCTGTTAATTTTTAAGATTTTGACACATTCAGCTCAAATGTACAATCATGCGCTAAAAACGCATTTAAAGCAATAAAAAGGTGATTATGGCTGTCAAACCTAAACCAAACGTTGTGCACTCAAATCTTTTGCTGTATTTAGTTTATTTTGGCATCCGGATGATGATTCTAGCATGAAATTGCTTGGGCACCTGTTAATTTTTAAGATTTTGACACATTCAGCTCAAATGTACACAATTGCTGATTATGGCTGTCAAATCTAAACCAAACGTTGTGCACTCAAATCTTTTGCTGTATTTAGTTTATTTTGGCATCCGGATGATGATTCTAGCATGAAATTGCTTGGGCACCTGTTAATTTTTAAGATTTTGACACATTCAGCTCAAATGTACAATCATGCGCTAAAAACGCATTTAAAGCAATAAAAAGGTGATTATGGCTGTCAAACCTAAACCAAACGTTGTGCACTCAAATCTTTTGCTGTATTTAGTTTATTTTGGCATCCGGATGATGATTCTAGCATGAAATTGCTTGGGCACTTGTTAATTTTTAAGATTTTGACACATTCAGCTCAAATGTACACAATTGCTGATTATGGCTGTCAAATCTAAACCAAACGTTGTGCACTCAAATCTTTTGCTGTATTTAGTTTATTTTGGCATCCGGATGATGATTCTAGCATGAAATTGCTTGGGCACCTGTTAATTTTTAAGATTTTGACACATTCAGCTCAAATGTACAATCATGCGCTAAAAACGCATTTAAAGCAATAAAAAGGTGATTATGGCTGTCAAACCTAAACCAAACGTTGTGCACTCAAATCTTTTGCTGTATTTAGTTTATTTTGGCATCCGGATGATGATTCTAGCATGAAATTGCTTGGGCACCTGTTAATTTTTAAGATTTTGACACATTCAGCTCAAATGTACACAATTGCTGATTATGGCTGTCAAATCTAAACCAAACGTTGTGCACTCAAATCTTTTGCTGTATTTAGTTTATTTTGGCATCCGGATGATGATTCTAGCATGAAATTGCTTGGGCACCTGTTAATTTTTAAGATTTTGACACATTCAGCTCAAATGTACAATCATGCGCTAAAAACGCATTTAAAGCAATAAAAAGGTGATTATGGCTGTCAAACCTAAACCAAACGTTGTGCACTCAAATCTTTTGCTGTATTTAGTTTATTTTGGCATCCGGATGATGATTCTAGCATGAAATTGCTTGGGCACCTGTTATTTTTTAAGATTTTGACACATTCAGCTCAAATGTACACAATTGCTGATTATGGCTGTCAAATCTAAACCAAACGTTGTGCACTCAAATCTTTTGCTGTATTTAGTTTATTTTGGCGTCCGGATGATGATTCTAGCATGAAATTGCTTGGGCACCTGTTAATTTTTAAGATTTTGACACATTCAGCTCAAATGTACAATCATGCGCTACAAACGCATTTAAAGCAATAAAAAGGTGATTATGGCTGTCAAACCTAAACCAAACGTTGTGCACTCAAATCTTTTGCTATATTTAGTTTATTTTGGCATCCGGATGATGATTCTAGCATGAAATTGCTTGGGCACCTGTTAATTTTTAAGATTTTGACACATTCAGCTCAAATGTACACAATTGCTGATTATGGCTGTCAAACCTAAACCAAACGTTGTGCACTCAAATCTTTTGCTGTATTTAGTTTATTTTGGCATCCGGATGATGATTCTAGCATGAAATTGCTTGGGCACCTGTTAATTTTTAAGATTTTGACACATTCAGCTCAAATGTACACAATTGCTGATTATGGCTGTCAAATCTAAACCAAACGTTGTGCACTCAAATCTTTTGCTGTATTTAGTTTATTTTGGCATCCGGATGATGATTCTAGCATGAAATTGCTTGGGCACCTGTTAATTTTTAAGATTTTGACACATTCAGCTCAAATGTACACAATTGCTGATTATGGCTGTCAAATCTAAACCAAACGTTGTGCACTCAAATCTTTTGCTGTATTTAGTTTATTTTGGCATCCGGATGATGATTCTAGCATGAAATTGCTTGGGCACCTGTTAATTTTTAAGATTTTGACACATTCAGCTCAAATGTACAATCATGCGCTACAAACGCATTTAAAGCAATAAAAAGGTGATTATGGCTGTCAAACCTAAACCAAACGTTGTGCACTCAAATCTTTTGCTATATTTAGTTTATTTTGGCATCCGGATGATGATTCTAGCATGAAATTGCTTGGGCACCTGTTAATTTTTAAGATTTTGACACATTCAGCTCAAATGTACAATCATGCGCTAAAAACGCATTTAAAGCAATAAAAAGGTGATTATGGCTGTCAAACCTAAACCAAACGTTGTGCACTCAAATCTTTTGCTGTATTTAGTTTATTTTGGCATCCGGATGATGATTCTAGCATGAAATTGCTTGGGCACCTGTTAATTTTTAAGATTTTGACACATTCAGCTCAAATGTACACAATTGCTGATTATGGCTGTCAAATCTAAACCAAACGTTGTGCACTCAAATCTTTTGCTGTATTTAGTTTATTTTGGCATCCGGATGATGATTCTAGCATGAAATTGCTTGGGCACCTGTTAATTTTTAAGATTTTGACACATTCAGCTCAAATGTACAATCATGCGCTAAAAACGCATTTAAAGCAATAAAAAGGTGATTATGGCTGTCAAACCTAAACCAAACGTTGTGCACTCAAATCTTTTGCTGTATTTAGTTTATTTTGGCATCCGGATGATGATTCTAGCATGAAATTGCTTGGGCACTTGTTAATTTTTAAGATTTTGACACATTCAGCTCAAATGTACACAATTGCTGATTATGGCTGTCAAATCTAAACCAAACGTTGTGCACTCAAATCTTTTGCTGTATTTAGTTTATTTTGGCATCCGGATGATGATTCTAGCATGAAATTGCTTGGGCACCTGTTAATTTTTAAGATTTTGACACATTCAGCTCAAATGTACAATCATGCGCTAAAAACGCATTTAAAGCAATAAAAAGGTGATTATGGCTGTCAAACCTAAACCAAACGTTGTGCACTCAAATCTTTTGCTGTATTTAGTTTATTTTGGCATCCGGATGATGATTCTAGCATGAAATTGCTTGGGCACCTGTTAATTTTTAAGATTTTGACACATTCAGCTCAAATGTACACAATTGCTGATTATGGCTGTCAAATCTAAACCAAACGTTGTGCACTCAAATCTTTTGCTGTATTTAGTTTATTTTGGCATCCGGATGATGATTCTAGCATGAAATTGCTTGGGCACCTGTTAATTTTTAAGATTTTGACACATTCAGCTCAAATGTACAATCATGCGCTACAAACGCATTTAAAGCAATAAAAAGGTGATTATGGCTGTCAAACCTAAACCAAACGTTGTGCACTCAAATCTTTTGCTATATTTAGTTTATTTTGGCATCCGGATGATGATTCTAGCATGAAATTGCTTGGGCACCTGTTAATTTTTAAGATGTTGACACATTCAGCTCAAATGTACACAATTGCTGATTATGGCTGTCAAATCTAAACCAAACGTTGTGCACTCAAATCTTTTGCTGTATTTAGTTTATTTTGGCATCCGGATGATGATTCTAGCATGAAATTGCTTGGGCACCTGTTAATTTTTAAGATTTTGACACATTCAGCTCAAATGTACAATCATGCGCTACAAACGCATTTAAAGCAATAAAAAGGTGATTATGGCTGTCAAACCTAAACCAAACGTTGTGCACTCAAATCTTTTGCTATATTTAGTTTATTTTGGCATCCGGATGATGATTCTAGCATGAAATTGCTTGGGCACCTGTTAATTTTTAAGATTTTGACACATTCAGCTCAAATGTACACAATTGCTGATTATGGCTGTCAAACCTAAACCAAACGTTGTGCACTCAAATCTTTTGCTATATTTAGTTTATTTTGGCATCCGGATGATGATTCTAGCATGAAATTGCTTGGGCACCTGTTAATTTTTAAGATTTTGACACATTCAGCTCAAATGTACAATCATGCGCTAAAAACGCATTTAAAGCAATAAAAAGGTGATTATGGCTGTCAAACCTAAACCAAACGTTGTGCACTCAAATCTTTTGCTGTATTTAGTTTATTTTGGCATCCGGATGATGATTCTAGCATGAAATTGCTTGGGCACCTGTTAATTTTTAAGATTTTGACACATTCAGCTCAAATGTACACAATTGCTGATTATGGCTGTCAAATCTAAACCAAACGTTGTGCACTCAAATCTTTTGCTGTATTTAGTTTATTTTGGCATCCGGATGATGATTCTAGCATGAAATTGCTTGGGCACCTGTTAATTTTTAAGATTTTGACACATTCAGCTCAAATGTACAATCATGCGCTAAAAACGCATTTAAAGCAATAAAAAGGTGATTATGGCTGTCAAACCTAAACCAAACGTTGTGCACTCAAATCTTTTGCTGTATTTAGTTTATTTTGGCATCCGGATGATGATTCTAGCATGAAATTGCTTGGGCACCTGTTAATTTTTAAGATTTTGACACATTCAGCTCAAATGTACACAATTGCTGATTATGGCTGTCAAATCTAAACCAAACGTTGTGCACTCAAATCTTTTGCTGTATTTAGTTTATTTTGGCATCCGGATGATGATTCTAGCATGAAATTGCTTGGGCACCTGTTAATTTTTAAGATTTTGACACATTCAGCTCAAATGTACACAATTGCTGATTATGGCTGTCAAACCTAAACCAAACGTTGTGCACTCAAATCTTTTGCTGTATTTAGTTTATTTTGGCATCCGGATGATGATTCTAGCATGAAATTGCTTGGGCACCTGTTAATTTTTAAGATTTTGACACATTCAGCTCAAATGTACAATCATGCGCTAAAAACGCATTTAAAGCAATAAAAAGGTGATTATGGCTGTCAAACCTAAACCAAACGTTGTGCACTCAAATCTTTTGCTGTATTTAGTTTATTTTGGCATCCGGATGATGATTCTAGCATGAAATTGCTTGGGCACCTGTTAATTTTTAAGATTTTGACACATTCAGCTCAAATGTACACAATTGCTGATTATGGCTGTCAAATCTAAACCAAACGTTGTGCACTCAAATCTTTTGCTGTATTTAGTTTATTTTGGCATCCGGATGATGATTCTAGCATGAAATTGCTTGGGCACCTGTTAATTTTTAAGATTTTGACACATTCAGCTCAAATGTACAATCATGCGCTAAAAACGCATTTAAAGCAATAAAAAGGTGATTATGGCTGTCAAACCTAAACCAAACGTTGTGCACTCAAATCTTTTGCTGTATTTAGTTTATTTTGGCATCCGGATGATGATTCTAGCATGAAATTGCTTGGGCACCTGTTATTTTTTAAGATTTTGACACATTCAGCTCAAATGTACACAATTGCTGATTATGGCTGTCAAATCTAAACCAAACGTTGTGCACTCAAATCTTTTGCTGTATTTAGTTTATTTTGGCGTCCGGATGATGATTCTAGCATGAAATTGCTTGGGCACCTGTTAATTTTTAAGATTTTGACACATTCAGCTCAAATGTACAATCATGCGCTACAAACGCATTTAAAGCAATAAAAAGGTGATTATGGCTGTCAAACCTAAACCAAACGTTGTGCACTCAAATCTTTTGCTATATTTAGTTTATTTTGGCATCCGGATGATGATTCTAGCATGAAATTGCTTGGGCACCTGTTAATTTTTAAGATTTTGACACATTCAGCTCAAATGTACACAATTGCTGATTATGGCTGTCAAACCTAAACCAAACGTTGTGCACTCAAATCTTTTGCTGTATTTAGTTTATTTTGGCATCCGGATGATGATTCTAGCATGAAATTGCTTGGGCACCTGTTAATTTTTAAGATTTTGACACATTCAGCTCAAATGTACACAATTGCTGATTATGGCTGTCAAATCTAAACCAAACGTTGTGCACTCAAATCTTTTGCTGTATTTAGTTTATTTTGGCATCCGGATGATGATTCTAGCATGAAATTGCTTGGGCACCTGTTAATTTTTAAGATTTTGACACATTCAGCTCAAATGTACACAATTGCTGATTATGGCTGTCAAATCTAAACCAAACGTTGTGCACTCAAATCTTTTGCTGTATTTAGTTTATTTTGGCATCCGGATGATGATTCTAGCATGAAATTGCTTGGGCACCTGTTAATTTTTAAGATTTTGACACATTCAGCTCAAATGTACAATCATGCGCTACAAACGCATTTAAAGCAATAAAAAGGTGATTATGGCTGTCAAACCTAAACCAAACGTTGTGCACTCAAATCTTTTGCTGTATTTAGTTTATTTTGGCATCCGGATGATGATTCTAGCATGAAATTGCTTGGGCACTTGTTAATTTTTAAGATTTTGACACATTCAGCTCAAATGTACACAATTGCTGATTATGGCTGTCAAATCTAAACCAAACGTTGTGCACTCAAATCTTTTGCTGTATTTAGTTTATTTTGGCATCCGGATGATGATTCTAGCATGAAATTGCTTGGGCACCTGTTAATTTTTAAGATTTTGACACATTCAGCTCAAATGTACAATCATGCGCTAAAAACGCATTTAAAGCAATAAAAAGGTGATTATGGCTGTCAAACCTAAACCAAACGTTGTGCACTCAAATCTTTTGCTGTATTTAGTTTATTTTGGCATCCGGATGATGATTCTAGCATGAAATTGCTTGGGCACCTGTTAATTTTTAAGATTTTGACACATTCAGCTCAAATGTACACAATTGCTGATTATGGCTGTCAAATCTAAACCAAACGTTGTGCACTCAAATCTTTTGCTGTATTTAGTTTATTTTGGCATCCGGATGATGATTCTAGCATGAAATTGCTTGGGCACCTGTTAATTTTTAAGATTTTGACACATTCAGCTCAAATGTACAATCATGCGCTACAAACGCATTTAAAGCAATAAAAAGGTGATTATGGCTGTCAAACCTAAACCAAACGTTGTGCACTCAAATCTTTTGCTATATTTAGTTTATTTTGGCATCCGGATGATGATTCTAGCATGAAATTGCTTGGGCACCTGTTAATTTTTAAGATGTTGACACATTCAGCTCAAATGTACACAATTGCTGATTATGGCTGTCAAATCTAAACCAAACGTTGTGCACTCAAATCTTTTGCTGTATTTAGTTTATTTTGGCATCCGGATGATGATTCTAGCATGAAATTGCTTGGGCACCTGTTAATTTTTAAGATTTTGACACATTCAGCTCAAATGTACAATCATGCGCTACAAACGCATTTAAAGCAATAAAAAGGTGATTATGGCTGTCAAACCTAAACCAAACGTTGTGCACTCAAATCTTTTGCTATATTTAGTTTATTTTGGCATCCGGATGATGATTCTAGCATGAAATTGCTTGGGCACCTGTTAATTTTTAAGATTTTGACACATTCAGCTCAAATGTACACAATTGCTGATTATGGCTGTCAAACCTAAACCAAACGTTGTGCACTCAAATCTTTTGCTATATTTAGTTTATTTTGGCATCCGGATGATGATTCTAGCATGAAATTGCTTGGGCACCTGTTAATTTTTAAGATTTTGACACATTCAGCTCAAATGTACAATCATGCGCTAAAAACGCATTTAAAGCAATAAAAAGGTGATTATGGCTGTCAAACCTAAACCAAACGTTGTGCACTCAAATCTTTTGCTGTATTTAGTTTATTTTGGCATCCGGATGATGATTCTAGCATGAAATTGCTTGGGCACCTGTTAATTTTTAAGATTTTGACACATTCAGCTCAAATGTACACAATTGCTGATTATGGCTGTCAAATCTAAACCAAACGTTGTGCACTCAAATCTTTTGCTGTATTTAGTTTATTTTGGCATCCGGATGATGATTCTAGCATGAAATTGCTTGGGCACCTGTTAATTTTTAAGATTTTGACACATTCAGCTCAAATGTACAATCATGCGCTAAAAACGCATTTAAAGCAATAAAAAGGTGATTATGGCTGTCAAACCTAAACCAAACGTTGTGCACTCAAATCTTTTGCTGTATTTAGTTTATTTTGGCATCCGGATGATGATTCTAGCATGAAATTGCTTGGGCACCTGTTAATTTTTAAGATTTTGACACATTCAGCTCAAATGTACACAATTGCTGATTATGGCTGTCAAATCTAAACCAAACGTTGTGCACTCAAATCTTTTGCTGTATTTAGTTTATTTTGGCATCCGGATGATGATTCTAGCATGAAATTGCTTGGGCACCTGTTAATTTTTAAGATTTTGACACATTCAGCTCAAATGTACACAATTGCTGATTATGGCTGTCAAACCTAAACCAAACGTTGTGCACTCAAATCTTTTGCTGTATTTAGTTTATTTTGGCATCCGGATGATGATTCTAGCATGAAATTGCTTGGGCACCTGTTAATTTTTAAGATTTTGACACATTCAGCTCAAATGTACAATCATGCGCTAAAAACGCATTTAAAGCAATAAAAAGGTGATTATGGCTGTCAAACCTAAACCAAACGTTGTGCACTCAAATCTTTTGCTGTATTTAGTTTATTTTGGCATCCGGATGATGATTCTAGCATGAAATTGCTTGGGGCACCTGTTAATTTTTAAGATTTTGACACATTCAGCTCAAATGTACACAATTGCTGATTATGGCTGTCAAATCTAAACCAAACGTTGTGCACTCAAATCTTTTGCTGTATTTAGTTTATTTTGGCATCCGGATGATGATTCTAGCATGAAATTGCTTGGGCACCTGTTAATTTTTAAGATTTTGACACATTCAGCTCAAATGTACAATCATGCGCTAAAAACGCATTTAAAGCAATAAAAAGGTGATTATGGCTGTCAAACCTAAACCAAACGTTGTGCACTCAAATCTTTTGCTGTATTTAGTTTATTTTGGCATCCGGATGATGATTCTAGCATGAAATTGCTTGGGCACTTGTTAATTTTTAAGATTTTGACACATTCAGCTCAAATGTACACAATTGCTGATTATGGCTGTCAAATCTAAACCAAACGTTGTGCACTCAAATCTTTTGCTGTATTTAGTTTATTTTGGCATCCGGATGATGATTCTAGCATGAAATTGCTTGGGCACCTGTTAATTTTTAAGATTTTGACACATTCAGCTCAAATGTACAATCATGCGCTAAAAACGCATTTAAAGCAATAAAAAGGTGATTATGGCTGTCAAACCTAAACCAAACGTTGTGCACTCAAATCTTTTGCTATATTTAGTTTATTTTGGCATCCGGATGATGATTCTAGCATGAAATTGCTTGGGCACCTGTTAATTTTTAAGATTTTGACACATTCAGCTCAAATGTACACAATTGCTGATTATGGCTGTCAAACCTAAACCAAACGTTGTGCACTCAAATCTTTTGCTGTATTTAGTTTATTTTGGCATCCGGATGATGATTCTAGCATGAAATTGCTTGGGCACCTGTTAATTTTTAAGATTTTGACACATTCAGCTCAAATGTACACAATTGCTGATTATGGCTGTCAAATCTAAACCAAACGTTGTGCACTCAAATCTTTTGCTGTATTTAGTTTATTTTGGCATCCGGATGATGATTCTAGCATGAAATTGCTTGGGCACCTGTTAATTTTTAAGATTTTGACACATTCAGCTCAAATGTACAATCATGCGCTAAAAACGCATTTAAAGCAATAAAAAGGTGATTATGGCTGTCAAACCTAAACCAAACGTTGTGCACTCAAATCTTTTGCTGTATTTAGTTTATTTTGGCATCCGGATGATGATTCTAGCATGAAATTGCTTGGGCACCTGTTAATTTTTAAGATTTTGACACATTCAGCTCAAATGTACACAATTGCTGATTATGGCTGTCAAATCTAAACCAAACGTTGTGCACTCAAATCTTTTGCTGTATTTAGTTTATTTTGGCATCCGGATGATGATTCTAGCATGAAATTGCTTGGGCACCTGTTAATTTTTAAGATTTTGACACATTCAGCTCAAATGTACAATCATGCGCTACAAACGCATTTAAAGCAATAAAAAGGTGATTATGGCTGTCAAACCTAAACCAAACGTTGTGCACTCAAATCTTTTGCTATATTTAGTTTATTTTGGCATCCGGATGATGATTCTAGCATGAAATTGCTTGGGCACCTGTTAATTTTTAAGATTTTGACACATTCAGCTCAAATGTACACAATTGCTGATTATGGCTGTCAAACCTAAACCAAACGTTGTGCACTCAAATCTTTTGCTATATTTAGTTTATTTTGGCATCCGGATGATGATTCTAACATGAAATTGCTTGGGCACCTGTTAATTTTTAAGATTTTGACACATTCAGCTCAAATGTACAATCATGCGCTAAAAACGCATTTAAAGCAATAAAAAGGTGATTATGGCTGTCAAACCTAAACCAAACGTTGTGCACTCAAATCTTTTGCTGTATTTAGTTTATTTTGGCATCCGGATGATGATTCTAGCATGAAATTGCTTGGGCACCTGTTAATTTTTAAGATTTTGACACATTCAGCTCAAATGTACACAATTGCTGATTATGGCTGTCAAATCTAAACCAAACGTTGTGCACTCAAATCTTTTGCTGTATTTAGTTTATTTTGGCATCCGGATGATGATTCTAGCATGAAATTGCTTGGGCACCTGTTAATTTTTAAGATTTTGACACATTCAGCTCAAATGTACAATCATGCGCTAAAAACGCATTTAAAGCAATAAAAAGGTGATTATGGCTGTCAAACCTAAACCAAACGTTGTGCACTCAAATCTTTTGCTGTATTTAGTTTATTTTGGCATCCGGATGATGATTCTAGCATGAAATTGCTTGGGCACTTGTTAATTTTTAAGATTTTGACACATTCAGCTCAAATGTACACAATTGCTGATTATGGCTGTCAAATCTAAACCAAACGTTGTGCACTCAAATCTTTTGCTGTATTTAGTTTATTTTGGCATCCGGATGATGATTCTAGCATGAAATTGCTTGGGCACCTGTTAATTTTTAAGATTTTGACACATTCAGCTCAAATGTACAATCATGCGCTAAAAACGCATTTAAAGCAATAAAAAGGTGATTATGGCTGTCAAACCTAAACCAAACGTTGTGCACTCAAATCTTTTGCTGTATTTAGTTTATTTTGGCATCCGGATGATGATTCTAGCATGAAATTGCTTGGGCACCTGTTAATTTTTAAGATTTTGACACATTCAGCTCAAATGTACACAATTGCTGATTATGGCTGTCAAACCTAAACCAAACGTTGTGCACTCAAATCTTTTGCTATATTTAGTTTATTTTGGCATCCGGATGATGATTCTAGCATGAAATTGCTTGGGCACCTGTTAATTTTTAAGATTTTGACACATTCAGCTCAAATGTACAATCATGCGCTACAAACGCATTTAAAGCAATAAAAAGGTGATTATGGCTGTCAAACCTAAACCAAACGTTGTGCACTCAAATCTTTTGCTATATTTAGTTTATTTTGGCATCCGGATGATGATTCTAGCATGAAATTGCTTGGGCACCTGTTAATTTTTAAGATTTTGACACATTCAGCTCAAATGTACACAATTGCTGATTATGGCTGTCAAACCTAAACCAAACGTTGTGCACTCAAATCTTTTGCTATATTTAGTTTATTTTGGCATCCGGATGATGATTCTAGCATGAAATTGCTTGGGCACCTGTTAATTTTTAAGATTTTGACACATTCAGCTCAAATGTACAATCATGCGCTAAAAACGCATTTAAAGCAATAAAAAGGTGATTATGGCTGTCAAACCTAAACCAAACGTTGTGCACTCAAATCTTTTGCTGTATTTAGTTTATTTTGGCATCCGGATGATGATTCTAGCATGAAATTGCTTGGGCACCTGTTAATTTTTAAGATTTTGACACATTCAGCTCAAATGTACACAATTGCTGATTATGGCTGTCAAATCTAAACCAAACGTTGTGCACTCAAATCTTTTGCTGTATTTAGTTTATTTTGGCATCCGGATGATGATTCTAGCATGAAATTGCTTGGGCACCTGTTAATTTTTAAGATTTTGACACATTCAGCTCAAATGTACAATCATGCGCTAAAAACGCATTTAAAGCAATAAAAAGGTGATTATGGCTGTCAAACCTAAACCAAACGTTGTGCACTCAAATCTTTTGCTGTATTTAGTTTATTTTGGCATCCGGATGATGATTCTAGCATGAAATTGCTTGGGCACCTGTTAATTTTTAAGATTTTGACACATTCAGCTCAAATGTACACAATTGCTGATTATGGCTGTCAAATCTAAACCAAACGTTGTGCACTCAAATCTTTTGCTGTATTTAGTTTATTTTGGCGTCCGGATGATGATTCTAGCATGAAATTGCTTGGGCACCTGTTAATTTTTAAGATTTTGACACATTCAGCTCAAATGTACAATCATGCGCTACAAACGCATTTAAAGCAATAAAAAGGTGATTATGGCTGTCAAACCTAAACCAAACGTTGTGCACTCAAATCTTTTGCTATATTTAGTTTATTTTGGCATCCGGATGATGATTCTAGCATGAAATTGCTTGGGCACCTGTTAATTTTTAAGATTTTGACACATTCAGCTCAAATGTACACAATTGCTGATTATGGCTGTCAAACCTAAACCAAACGTTGTGCACTCAAATCTTTTGCTGTATTTAGTTTATTTTGGCATCCGGATGATGATTCTAGCATGAAATTGCTTGGGCACCTGTTAATTTTTAAGATTTTGACACATTCAGCTCAAATGTACACAATTGCTGATTATGGCTGTCAAATCTAAACCAAACGTTGTGCACTCAAATCTTTTGCTGTATTTAGTTTATTTTGGCATCCGGATGATGATTCTAGCATGAAATTGCTTGGGCACCTGTTAATTTTTAAGATTTTGACACATTCAGCTCAAATGTACACAATTGCTGATTATGGCTGTCAAATCTAAACCAAACGTTGTGCACTCAAATCTTTTGCTGTATTTAGTTTATTTTGGCATCCGGATGATGATTCTAGCATGAAATTGCTTGGGCACCTGTTAATTTTTAAGATTTTGACACATTCAGCTCAAATGTACAATCATGCGCTACAAACGCATTTAAAGCAATAAAAAGGTGATTATGGCTGTCAAACCTAAACCAAACGTTGTGCACTCAAATCTTTTGCTATATTTAGTTTATTTTGGCATCCGGATGATGATTCTAGCATGAAATTGCTTGGGCACCTGTTAATTTTTAAGATTTTGACACATTCAGCTCAAATGTACACAATTGCTGATTATGGCTGTCAAACCTAAACCAAACGTTGTGCACTCAAATCTTTTGCTATATTTAGTTTATTTTGGCATCCGGATGATGATTCTAACATGAAATTGCTTGGGCACCTGTTAATTTTTAAGATTTTGACACATTCAGCTCAAATGTACAATCATGCGCTAAAAACGCATTTAAAGCAATAAAAAGGTGATTATGGCTGTCAAACCTAAACCAAACGTTGTGCACTCAAATCTTTTGCTGTATTTAGTTTATTTTGGCATCCGGATGATGATTCTAGCATGAAATTGCTTGGGCACCTGTTAATTTTTAAGATTTTGACACATTCAGCTCAAATGTACACAATTGCTGATTATGGCTGTCAAATCTAAACCAAACGTTGTGCACTCAAATCTTTTGCTGTATTTAGTTTATTTTGGCATCCGGATGATGATTCTAGCATGAAATTGCTTGGGCACCTGTTAATTTTTAAGATTTTGACACATTCAGCTCAAATGTACAATCATGCGCTAAAAACGCATTTAAAGCAATAAAAAGGTGATTATGGCTGTCAAGCCTAAACCAAACGTTGTGCACTCAAATCTTTTGCTGTATTTAGTTTATTTTGGCATCCGGATGATGATTCTAGCATGAAATTACTTGGGCACCTGTTAATTTTTAAGATTTTGACACATTCAGCTCAAATGTACACAATTGCTGATTATGGCTGTCAAATCTAAACCAAACGTTGTGCACTCAAATCTTTTGCTGTATTTAGTTTATTTTGGCATCCGGATGATGATTCTAGCATGAAATTGCTTGGGCACCTGTTAATTTTTAAGATTTTGACACATTCAGCTCAAATGTACAATCATGCGCTACAAACGCATTTAAAGCAATAAAAAGGTGATTATGGCTGTCAAACCTAAACCAAACGTTGTGCACTCAAATCTTTTGCTATATTTAGTTTATTTTGGCATCCGGATGATGATTCTAGCATGAAATTGCTTGGGCACCTGTTAATTTTTAAGATTTTGACACATTCAGCTCAAATGTACACAATTGCTGATTATGGCTGTCAAACCTAAACCAAACGTTGTGCACTCAAATCTTTTGCTATATTTAGTTTATTTTGGCATCCGGATGATGATTCTAGCATGAAATTGCTTGGGCACCTGTTAATTTTTAAGATTTTGACACATTCAGCTCAAATGTACAATCATGCGCTAAAAACGCATTTAAAGCAATAAAAAGGTGATTATGGCTGTCAAACCTAAACCAAACGTTGTGCACTCAAATCTTTTGCTGTATTTAGTTTATTTTGGCATCCGGATGATGATTCTAGCATGAAATTGCTTGGGCACCTGTTAATTTTTAAGATTTTGACACATTCAGCTCAAATGTACACAATTGCTGATTATGGCTGTCAAATCTAAACCAAACGTTGTGCACTCAAATCTTTTGCTGTATTTAGTTTATTTTGGCATCCGGATGATGATTCTAGCATGAAATTGCTTGGGCACCTGTTAATTTTTAAGATTTTGACACATTCAGCTCAAATGTACAATCATGCGCTAAAAACGCATTTAAAGCAATAAAAAGGTGATTATGGCTGTCAAACCTAAACCAAACGTTGTGCACTCAAATCTTTTGCTGTATTTAGTTTATTTTGGCATCCGGATGATGATTCTAGCATGAAATTGCTTGGGCACCTGTTAATTTTTAAGATTTTGACACATTCAGCTCAAATGTACACAATTGCTGATTATGGCTGTCAAATCTAAACCAAACGTTGTGCACTCAAATCTTTTGCTGTATTTAGTTTATTTTGGCGTCCGGATGATGATTCTAGCATGAAATTGCTTGGGCACCTGTTAATTTTTAAGATTTTGACACATTCAGCTCAAATGTACACAATTGCTGATTATGGCTGTCAAACCTAAACCAAACGTTGTGCACTCAAATCTTTTGCTGTATTTAGTTTATTTTGGCATCCGGATGATGATTCTAGCATGAAATTGCTTGGGCACCTGTTAATTTTTAAGATTTTGACACATTCAGCTCAAATGTACACAATTGCTGATTATGGCTGTCAAATCTAAACCAAACGTTGTGCACTCAAATCTTTTGCTGTATTTAGTTTATTTTGGCATCCGGATGATGATTCTAGCATGAAATTGCTTGGGCACCTGTTAATTTTTAAGATTTTGACACATTCAGCTCAAATGTACACAATTGCTGATTATGGCTGTCAAATCTAAACCAAACGTTGTGCACTCAAATCTTTTGCTGTATTTAGTTTATTTTGGCATCCGGATGATGATTCTAGCATGAAATTGCTTGGGCACCTGTTAATTTTTAAGATTTTGACACATTCAGCTCAAATGTACAATCATGCGCTACAAACGCATTTAAAGCAATAAAAAGGTGATTATGGCTGTCAAACCTAAACCAAACGTTGTGCACTCAAATCTTTTGCTATATTTAGTTTATTTTGGCATCCGGATGATGATTCTAGCATGAAATTGCTTGGGCACCTGTTAATTTTTAAGATTTTGACACATTCAGCTCAAATGTACAATCATGCGCTAAAAACGCATTTAAAGCAATAAAAAGGTGATTATGGCTGTCAAACCTAAACCAAACGTTGTGCACTCAAATCTTTTGCTGTATTTAGTTTATTTTGGCATCCGGATGATGATTCTAGCATGAAATTGCTTGGGCACCTGTTAATTTTTAAGATTTTGACACATTCAGCTCAAATGTACACAATTGCTGATTATGGCTGTCAAATCTATACCAAACGTTGTGCACTCAAATCTTTTGCTGTATTTAGTTTATTTTGGCATCCGGATGATGATTCTAGCATGAAATTGCTTGGGCACCTGTTAATTTTTAAGATTTTGACACATTCAGCTCAAATGTACAATCATGCGCTAAAAACGCATTTAAAGCAATAAAAAGGTGATTATGGCTGTCAAACCTAAACCAAACGTTGTGCACTCAAATCTTTTGCTGTATTTAGTTTATTTTGGCATCCGGATGATGATTCTAGCATGAAATTGCTTGGGCACTTGTTAATTTTTAAGATTTTGACACATTCAGCTCAAATGTACACAATTGCTGATTATGGCTGTCAAATCTAAACCAAACGTTGTGCACTCAAATCTTTTGCTGTATTTAGTTTATTTTGGCACCCGGATGATGATTCTAGCATGAAATTGCTTGGGCACCTGTTAATTTTTAAGATTTTGACACATTCAGCTCAAATGTACAATCATGCGCTAAAAACGCATTTAAAGCAATAAAAAGGTGATTATGGCTGTCAAACCTAAACCAAACGTTGTGCACTCAAATCTTTTGCTATATTTAGTTTATTTTGGCATCCGGATGATGATTCTAGCATGAAATTGCTTGGGCACCTGTTAATTTTTAAGATTTTGACACATTCAGCTCAAATGTACACAATTGCTGATTATGGCTGTCAAACCTAAACCAAACGTTGTGCACTCAAATCTTTTGCTGTATTTAGTTTATTTTGGCATCCGGATGATGATTCTAGCATGAAATTGCTTGGGCACCTGTTAATTTGTAAGATTTTGACACATTCAGCTCAAATGTACACAATTGCTGATTATGGCTGTCAAATCTAAACCAAACGTTGTGCACTCAAATCTTTTGCTGTATTTAGTTTATTTTGGCATCCGGATGATGATTCTAGCATGAAATTGCTTGGGCACCTGTTAATTTTTAAGATTTTGACACATTCAGCTCAAATGTACAATCATGCGCTAAAAACGCATTTAAAGCAATAAAAAGGTGATTATGGCTGTCAAACCTAAACCAAACGTTGTGCACTCAAATCTTTTGCTGTATTTAGTTTATTTTGGCATCCGGATGATGATTCTAGCATGAAATTGCTTGGGCACCTGTTAATTTTTAAGATTTTGACACATTCAGCTCAAATGTACACAATTGCTGATTATGGCTGTCAAATCTAAACCAAACGTTGTGCACTCAAATCTTTTGCTGTATTTAGTTTATTTTGGCATCCGGATGATGATTCTAGCATGAAATTGCTTGGGCACCTGTTAATTTTTAAGATTTTGACACATTCAGCTCAAATGTACAATCATGCGCTACAAACGCATTTAAAGCAATAAAAAGGTGATTATGGCTGTCAAACCTAAACCAAACGTTGTGCACTCAAATCTTTTGCTATATTTAGTTTATTTTGGCATCCGGATGATGATTCTAGCATGAAATTGCTTGGGCACCTGTTAATTTTTAAGATTTTGACACATTCAGCTCAAATGTACACAATTGCTGATTATGGCTGTCAAACCTAAACCAAACGTTGTGCACTCAAATCTTTTGCTGTATTTAGTTTATTTTGGCATCCGGATGATGATTCTAGCATGAAATTGCTTGGGCACCTGTTAATTTGTAAGATTTTGACACATTCAGCTCAAATGTACACAATTGCTGATTATGGCTGTCAAATCTAAACCAAACGTTGTGCACTCAAATCTTTTGCTGTATTTAGTTTATTTTGGCATCCGGATGATGATTCTAGCATGAAATTGCTTGGGCACCTGTTAATTTTTAAGATTTTGACACATTCAGCTCAAATGTACAATCATGCGCTAAAAACGCATTTAAAGCAATAAAAAGGTGATTATGGCTGTCAAACCTAAACCAAACGTTGTGCACTCAAATCTTTTGCTGTATTTAGTTTATTTTGGCATCCGGATGATGATTCTAGCATGAAATTGCTTGGGCACCTGTTAATTTTTAAGATTTTGACACATTCAGCTCAAATGTACACAATTGCTGATTATGGCTGTCAAATCTAAACCAAACGTTGTGCACTCAAATCTTTTGCTGTATTTAGTTTATTTTGGCATCCGGATGATGATTCTAGCATGAAATTGCTTGGGCACCTGTTAATTTTTAAGATTTTGACACATTCAGCTCAAATGTACAATCATGCGCTACAAACGCATTTAAAGCAATAAAAAGGTGATTATGGCTGTCAAACCTAAACCAAACGTTGTGCACTCAAATCTTTTGCTATATTTAGTTTATTTTGGCATCCGGATGATGATTCTAGCATGAAATTGCTTGGGCACCTGTTAATTTTTAAGATTTTGACACATTCAGCTCAAATGTACACAATTGCTGATTATGGCTGTCAAACCTAAACCAAACGTTGTGCACTCAAATCTTTTGCTATATTTAGTTTATTTTGGCATCCGGATGATGATTCTAACATGAAATTGCTTGGGCACCTGTTAATTTTTAAGATTTTGACACATTCAGCTCAAATGTACAATCATGCGCTAAAAACGCATTTAAAGCAATAAAAAGGTGATTATGGCTGTCAAACCTAAACCAAACGTTGTGCACTCAAATCTTTTGCTGTATTTAGTTTATTTTGGCATCCGGATGATGATTCTAGCATGAAATTGCTTGGGCACCTGTTAATTTTTAAGATTTTGACACATTCAGCTCAAATGTACACAATTGCTGATTATGGCTGTCAAATCTAAACCAAACGTTGTGCACTCAAATCTTTTGCTGTATTTAGTTTATTTTGGCATCCGGATGATGATTCTAGCATGAAATTGCTTGGGCACCTGTTAATTTTTAAGATTTTGACACATTCAGCTCAAATGTACAATCATGCGCTAAAAACGCATTTAAAGCAATAAAAAGGTGATTATGGCTGTCAAACCTAAACCAAACGTTGTGCACTCAAATCTTTTGCTGTATTTAGTTTATTTTGGCATCCGGATGATGATTCTAGCATGAAATTGCTTGGGCACTTGTTAATTTTTAAGATTTTGACACATTCAGCTCAAATGTACACAATTGCTGATTATGGCTGTCAAATCTAAACCAAACGTTGTGCACTCAAATCTTTTGCTGTATTTAGTTTATTTTGGCATCCGGATGATGATTCTAGCATGAAATTGCTTGGGCACCTGTTAATTTTTAAGATTTTGACACATTCAGCTCAAATGTACAATCATGCGCTAAAAACGCATTTAAAGCAATAAAAAGGTGATTATGGCTGTCAAACCTAAACCAAACGTTGTGCACTCAAATCTTTTGCCGTATTTAGTTTATTTTGGCATCCGGATGATGATTCTAGCATGAAATTACTTGGGCACCTGTTAATTTTTAAGATTTTGACACATTCAGCTCAAATGTACACAATTGCTGATTATGGCTGTCAAATCTAAACCAAACGTTGTGCACTCAAATCTTTTGCTGTATTTAGTTTATTTTGGCATCCGGATGATGATTCTAGCATGAAATTGCTTGGGCACCTGTTAATTTTTAAGATTTTGACACATTCAGCTCAAATGTACAATCATGCGCTACAAACGCATTTAAAGCAATAAAAAGGTGATTATGGCTGTCAAACCTAAACCAAACGTTGTGCACTCATATCTTTTGCTATATTTAGTTTATTTTGGCATCCGGATGATGATTCTAGCATGAAATTGCTTGGGCACCTGTTAATTTTTAAGATTTTGACACATTCAGCTCAAATGTACACAATTGCTGATTATGGCTGTCAAACCTAAACCAAACGTTGTGCACTCAAATCTTTTGCTATATTTAGTTTATTTTGGCATCCGGATGATGATTCTAGCATGAAATTGCTTGGGCACCTGTTAATTTTTAAGATTTTGACACATTCAGCTCAAATGTACAATCATGCGCTAAAAACGCATTTAAAGCAATAAAAAGGTGATTATGGCTGTCAAACCTAAACCAAACGTTGTGCACTCAAATCTTTTGCTGTATTTAGTTTATTTTGGCATCCGGATGATGATTCTAGCATGAAATTGCTTGGGCACCTGTTAATTTTTAAGATTTTGACACATTCAGCTCAAATGTACACAATTGCTGATTATGGCTGTCAAATCTAAACCAAACGTTGTGCACTCAAATCTTTTGCTGTATTTAGTTTATTTTGGCATCCGGATGATGATTCTAGCATGAAATTGCTTGGGCACCTGTTAATTTTTAAGATTTTGACACATTCAGCTCAAATGTACAATCATGCGCTAAAAACGCATTTAAAGCAATAAAAAGGTGATTATGGCTGTCAAACCTAAACCAAACGTTGTGCACTCAAATCTTTTGCTGTATTTAGTTTATTTTGGCATCCGGATGATGATTCTAGCATGAAATTGCTTGGGCACCTGTTATTTTTTAAGATTTTGACACATTCAGCTCAAATGTACACAATTGCTGATTATGGCTGTCAAATCTAAACCAAACGTTGTGCACTCAAATCTTTTGCTGTATTTAGTTTATTTTGGCGTCCGGATGATGATTCTAGCATGAAATTGCTTGGGCACCTGTTAATTTTTAAGATTTTGACACATTCAGCTCAAATGTACAATCATGCGCTACAAACGCATTTAAAGCAATAAAAAGGTGATTATGGCTGTCAAACCTAAACCAAACGTTATGCACTCAAATCTTTTGCTATATTTAGTTTATTTTGGCATCCGGATGATGATTCTAGCATGAAATTGCTTGGGCACCTGTTAATTTTTAAGATTTTGACACATTCAGCTCAAATGTACACAATTGCTGATTATGGCTGTCAAACCTAAACCAAACGTTGTGCACTCAAATCTTTTGCTGTATTTAGTTTATTTTGGCATCCGGATGATGATTCTAGCATGAAATTGCTTGGGCACCTGTTAATTTTTAAGATTTTGACACATTCAGCTCAAATGTACACAATTGCTGATTATGGCTGTCAAATCTAAACCAAACGTTGTGCACTCAAATCTTTTGCTGTATTTAGTTTATTTTGGCATCCGGATGATGATTCTAGCATGAAATTGCTTGGGCACCTGTTAATTTTTAAGATTTTGACACATTCAGCTCAAATGTACAATCATGCGCTACAAACGCATTTAAAGCAATAAAAAGGTGATTATGGCTGTCAAACCTAAACCAAACGTTGTGCACTCAAATCTTTTGCTATATTTAGTTTATTTTGGCATCCGGATGATGATTCTAGCATGAAATTGCTTGGGCACCTGTTAATTTTTAAGATTTTGACACATTCAGCTCAAATGTACAATCATGCGCTAAAAACGCATTTAAAGCAATAAAAAGGTGATTATGGCTGTCAAACCTAAACCAAACGTTGTGCACTCAAATCTTTTGCTGTATTTAGTTTATTTTGGCATCCGGATGATGATTCTAGCATGAAATTGCTTGGGCACCTGTTAATTTTTAAGATTTTGACACATTCAGCTCAAATGTACACAATTGCTGATTATGGCTGTCAAATCTAAACCAAACGTTGTGCACTCAAATCTTTTGCTGTATTTAGTTTATTTTGGCATCCGGATGATGATTCTAGCATGAAATTGCTTGGGCACCTGTTAATTTTTAAGATTTTGACACATTCAGCTCAAATGTACAATCATGCGCTAAAAACGCATTTAAAGCAATAAAAAGGTGATTATGGCTGTCAAACCTAAACCAAACGTTGTGCACTCAAATCTTTTGCTGTATTTAGTTTATTTTGGCATCCGGATGATGATTCTAGCATGAAATTGCTTGGGCACTTGTTAATTTTTAAGATTTTGACACATTCAGCTCAAATGTACACAATTGCTGATTATGGCTGTCAAATCTAAACCAAACGTTGTGCACTCAAATCTTTTGCTGTATTTAGTTTATTTTGGCATCCGGATGATGATTCTAGCATGAAATTGCTTGGGCACCTGTTAATTTTTAAGATTTTGACACATTCAGCTCAAATGTACAATCATGCGCTAAAAACGCATTTAAAGCAATAAAAAGGTGATTATGGCTGTCAAACCTAAACCAAACGTTGTGCACTCAAATCTTTTGCTGTATTTAGTTTATTTTGGCATCCGGATGATGATTCTAGCATGAAATTGCTTGGGCACCTGTTAATTTTTAAGATTTTGACACATTCAGCTCAAATGTACACAATTGCTGATTATGGCTGTCAAATCTAAACCAAACGTTGTGCACTCAAATCTTTTGCTGTATTTAGTTTATTTTGGCATCCGGATGATGATTCTAGCATGAAATTGCTTGGGCACCTGTTAATTTTTAAGATTTTGACACATTCAGCTCAAATGTACACAATTGCTGATTATGGCTGTCAAATCTAAACCAAACGTTGTGCACTCAAATCTTTTGCTGTATTTAGTTTATTTTGGCATCCGGATGATGATTCTAGCATGAAATTGCTTGGGCACCTGTTAATTTTTAAGATTTTGACACATTCAGCTCAAATGTACAATCATGCGCTAAAAACGCATTTAAAGCAATAAAAAGGTGATTATGGCTGTCAAACCTAAACCAAACGTTGTGCACTCAAATCTTTTGCTGTATTTAGTTTATTTTGGCATCCGGATGATGATTCTAGCATGAAATTGCTTGGGCACTTGTTAATTTTTAAGATTTTGACACATTCAGCTCAAATGTACACAATTGCTGATTATGGCTGTCAAATCTAAACCAAACGTTGTGCACTCAAATCTTTTGCTGTATTTAGTTTATTTTGGCATCCGGATGATGATTCTAGCATGAAATTGCTTGGGCACCTGTTAATTTTTAAGATTTTGACACATTCAGCTCAAATGTACAATCATGCGCTAAAAACGCATTTAAAGCAATAAAAAGGTGATTATGGCTGTCAAACCTAAACCAAACGTTGTGCACTCAAATCTTTTGCCGTATTTAGTTTATTTTGGCATCCGGATGATGATTCTAGCATGAAATTACTTGGGCACCTGTTAATTTTTAAGATTTTGACACATTCAGCTCAAATGTACACAATTGCTGATTATGGCTGTCAAATCTAAACCAAACGTTGTGCACTCAAATCTTTTGCTGTATTTAGTTTATTTTGGCATCCGGATGATGATTCTAGCATGAAATTGCTTGGGCACCTGTTAATTTTTAAGATTTTGACACATTCAGCTCAAATGTACAATCATGCGCTACAAACGCATTTAAAGCAATAAAAAGGTGATTATGGCTGTCAAACCTAAACCAAACGTTGTGCACTCATATCTTTTGCTATATTTAGTTTATTTTGGCATCCGGATGATGATTCTAGCATGAAATTGCTTGGGCACCTGTTAATTTTTAAGATTTTGACACATTCAGCTCAAATGTACACAATTGCTGATTATGGCTGTCAAACCTAAACCAAACGTTGTGCACTCAAATCTTTTGCTATATTTAGTTTATTTTGGCATCCGGATGATGATTCTAGCATGAAATTGCTTGGGCACCTGTTAATTTTTAAGATTTTGACACATTCAGCTCAAATGTACAATCATGCGCTAAAAACGCATTTAAAGCAATAAAAAGGTGATTATGGCTGTCAAACCTAAACCAAACGTTGTGCACTCAAATCTTTTGCTGTATTTAGTTTATTTTGGCATCCGGATGATGATTCTAGCATGAAATTGCTTGGGCACCTGTTAATTTTTAAGATTTTGACACATTCAGCTCAAATGTACACAATTGCTGATTATGGCTGTCAAATCTAAACCAAACGTTGTGCACTCAAATCTTTTGCTGTATTTAGTTTATTTTGGCATCCGGATGATGATTCTAGCATGAAATTGCTTGGGCACCTGTTAATTTTTAAGATTTTGACACATTCAGCTCAAATGTACAATCATGCGCTAAAAACGCATTTAAAGCAATAAAAAGGTGATTATGGCTGTCAAACCTAAACCAAACGTTGTGCACTCAAATCTTTTGCTGTATTTAGTTTATTTTGGCATCCGGATGATGATTCTAGCATGAAATTGCTTGGGCACCTGTTATTTTTTAAGATTTTGACACATTCAGCTCAAATGTACACAATTGCTGATTATGGCTGTCAAATCTAAACCAAACGTTGTGCACTCAAATCTTTTGCTGTATTTAGTTTATTTTGGCGTCCGGATGATGATTCTAGCATGAAATTGCTTGGGCACCTGTTAATTTTTAAGATTTTGACACATTCAGCTCAAATGTACAATCATGCGCTACAAACGCATTTAAAGCAATAAAAAGGTGATTATGGCTGTCAAACCTAAACCAAACGTTGTGCACTCAAATCTTTTGCTATATTTAGTTTATTTTGGCATCCGGATGATGATTCTAGCATGAAATTGCTTGGGCACCTGTTAATTTTTAAGATTTTGACACATTCAGCTCAAATGTACACAATTGCTGATTATGGCTGTCAAACCTAAACCAAACGTTGTGCACTCAAATCTTTTGCTGTATTTAGTTTATTTTGGCATCCGGATGATGATTCTAGCATGAAATTGCTTGGGCACCTGTTAATTTTTAAGATTTTGACACATTCAGCTCAAATGTACACAATTGCTGATTATGGCTGTCAAATCTAAACCAAACGTTGTGCACTCAAATCTTTTGCTGTATTTAGTTTATTTTGGCATCCGGATGATGATTCTAGCATGAAATTGCTTGGGCACCTGTTAATTTTTAAGATTTTGACACATTCAGCTCAAATGTACACAATTGCTGATTATGGCTGTCAAATCTAAACCAAACGTTGTGCACTCAAATCTTTTGCTGTATTTAGTTTATTTTGGCATCCGGATGATGATTCTAGCATGAAATTGCTTGGGCACCTGTTAATTTTTAAGATTTTGACACATTCAGCTCAAATGTACAATCATGCGCTACAAACGCATTTAAAGCAATAAAAAGGTGATTATGGCTGTCAAACCTAAACCAAACGTTGTGCACTCAAATCTTTTGCTATATTTAGTTTATTTTGGCATCCGGATGATGATTCTAGCATGAAATTGCTTGGGCACCTGTTAATTTTTAAGATTTTGACACATTCAGCTCAAATGTACAATCATGCGCTAAAAACGCATTTAAAGCAATAAAAAGGTGATTATGGCTGTCAAACCTAAACCAAACGTTGTGCACTCAAATCTTTTGCTGTATTTAGTTTATTTTGGCATCCGGATGATGATTCTAGCATGAAATTGCTTGGGCACCTGTTAATTTTTAAGATTTTGACACATTCAGCTCAAATGTACACAATTGCTGATTATGGCTGTCAAATCTAAACCAAACGTTGTGCACTCAAATCTTTTGCTGTATTTAGTTTATTTTGGCATCCGGATGATGATTCTAGCATGAAATTGCTTGGGCACCTGTTAATTTTTAAGATTTTGACACATTCAGCTCAAATGTACAATCATGCGCTAAAAACGCATTTAAAGCAATAAAAAGGTGATTATGGCTGTCAAACCTAAACCAAACGTTGTGCACTCAAATCTTTTGCTGTATTTAGTTTATTTTGGCATCCGGATGATGATTCTAGCATGAAATTGCTTGGGCACTTGTTAATTTTTAAGATTTTGACACATTCAGCTCAAATGTACACAATTGCTGATTATGGCTGTCAAATCTAAACCAAACGTTGTGCACTCAAATCTTTTGCTGTATTTAGTTTATTTTGGCATCCGGATGATGATTCTAGCATGAAATTGCTTGGGCACCTGTTAATTTTTAAGATTTTGACACATTCAGCTCAAATGTACAATCATGCGCTAAAAACGCATTTAAAGCAATAAAAAGGTGATTATGGCTGTCAAACCTAAACCAAACGTTGTGCACTCAAATCTTTTGCTGTATTTAGTTTATTTTGGCATCCGGATGATGATTCTAGCATGAAATTGCTTGGGCACCTGTTAATTTTTAAGATTTTGACACATTCAGCTCAAATGTACACAATTGCTGATTATGGCTGTCAAATCTAAACCAAACGTTGTGCACTCAAATCTTTTGCTGTATTTAGTTTATTTTGGCATCCGGATGATGATTCTAGCATGAAATTGCTTGGGCACCTGTTAATTTTTAAGATTTTGACACATTCAGCTCAAATGTACAATCATGCGCTACAAACGCATTTAAAGCAATAAAAAGGTGATTATGGCTGTCAAACCTAAACCAAACGTTGTGCACTCAAATCTTTTGCTATATTTAGTTTATTTTGGCATCCGGATGATGATTCTAGCATGAAATTGCTTGGGCACCTGTTAATTTTTAAGATGTTGACACATTCAGCTCAAATGTACACAATTGCTGATTATGGCTGTCAAATCTAAACCAAACGTTGTGCACTCAAATCTTTTGCTGTATTTAGTTTATTTTGGCATCCGGATGATGATTCTAGCATGAAATTGCTTGGGCACCTGTTAATTTTTAAGATTTTGACACATTCAGCTCAAATGTACAATCATGCGCTACAAACGCATTTAAAGCAATAAAAAGGTGATTATGGCTGTCAAACCTAAACCAAACGTTGTGCACTCAAATCTTTTGCTATATTTAGTTTATTTTGGCATCCGGATGATGATTCTAGCATGAAATTGCTTGGGCACCTGTTAATTTTTAAGATTTTGACACATTCAGCTCAAATGTACACAATTGCTGATTATGGCTGTCAAACCTAAACCAAACTTTGTGCACTCAAATCTTTTGCTATATTTAGTTTATTTTGGCATCCGGATGATGATTCTAGCATGAAATTGCTTGGGCACCTGTTAATTTTTAAGATTTTGACACATTCAGCTCAAATGTACAATCATGCGCTAAAAACGCATTTAAAGCAATAAAAAGGTGATTATGGCTGTCAAACCTAAACCAAACGTTGTGCACTCAAATCTTTTGCTGTATTTAGTTTATTTTGGCATCCGGATGATGATTCTAGCATGAAATTGCTTGGGCACCTGTTAATTTTTAAGATTTTGACACATTCAGCTCAAATGTACACAATTGCTGATTATGGCTGTCAAATCTAAACCAAACGTTGTGCACTCAAATCTTTTGCTGTATTTAGTTTATTTTGGCATCCGGATGATGATTCTAGCATGAAATTGCTTGGGCACCTGTTAATTTTTAAGATTTTGACACATTCAGCTCAAATGTACAATCATGCGCTAAAAACGCATTTAAAGCAATAAAAAGGTGATTATGGCTGTCAAACCTAAACCAAACGTTGTGCACTCAAATCTTTTGCTGTATTTAGTTTATTTTGGCATCCGGATGATGATTCTAGCATGAAATTGCTTGGGCACCTGTTAATTTTTAAGATTTTGACACATTCAGCTCAAATGTACACAATTGCTGATTATGGCTGTCAAATCTAAACCAAACGTTGTGCACTCAAATCTTTTGCTGTATTTAGTTTATTTTGGCATCCGGATGATGATTCTAGCATGAAATTGCTTGGGCACTTGTTAATTTTTAAGATTTTGACACATTCAGCTCAAATGTACAATCATGCGCTAAAAACGCATTTAAAGCAATAAAAAGGTGATTATGGCTGTCAAACCTAAACCAAACGTTGTGCACTCAAATCTTTTGCTGTATTTAGTTTATTTTGGCATCCGGATGATGATTCTAGCATGAAATTGCTTGGGCACCTGTTAATTTTTAAGATTTTGACACATTCAGCTCAAATGTACACAATTGCTGATTATGGCTGTCAAATCTAAACCAAACGTTGTGCACTCAAATCTTTTGCTGTATTTAGTTTATTTTGGCATCCGGATGATGATTCTAGCATGAAATTGCTTGGGCACTTGTTAATTTTTAAGATTTTGACACATTCAGCTCAAATGTACAATCATGCGCTAAAAACGCATTTAAAGCAATAAAAAGGTGATTATGGCTGTCAAACCTAAACCAAACGTTGTGCACTCAAATCTTTTGCTGTATTTAGTTTATTTTGGCATCCGGATGATGATTCTAGCATGAAATTGCTTGGGCACCTGTTAATTTTTAAGATTTTGACACATTCAGCTCAAATGTACACAATTGCTGATTATGGCTGTCAAATCTAAACCAAACGTTGTGCACTCAAATCTTTTGCTGTATTTAGTTTATTTTGGCATCCGGATGATGATTCTAGCATGAAATTGCTTGGGCACCTGTTAATTTTTAAGATTTTGACACATTCAGCTCAAATGTACAATCATGCGCTAAAAACGCATTTAAAGCAATAAAAAGGTGATTATGGCTGTCAAACCTAAACCAAACGTTGTGCACTCAAATCTTTTGCTGTATTTAGTTTATTTTGGCATCCGGATGATGATTCTAGCATGAAATTGCTTGGGCACCTGTTAATTTTTAAGATTTTGACACATTCAGCTCAAATGTACACAATTGCTGATTATGGCTGTCAAATCTAAACCAAACGTTGTGCACTCAAATCTTTTGCTGTATTTAGTTTATTTTGGCATCCGGATGATGATTCTAGCATGAAATTGCTTGGGCACTTGTTAATTTTTAAGATTTTGACACATTCAGCTCAAATGTACAATCATGCGCTAAAAACGCATTTAAAGCAATAAAAAGGTGATTATGGCTGTCAAACCTAAACCAAACGTTGTGCACTCAAATCTTTTGCTGTATTTAGTTTATTTTGGCATCCAGATGATGATTCTAGCATGAAATTGCTTGGGCACCTGTTAATTTTTAAGATTTTGACACATTCAGCTCAAATGTACACAATTGCTGATTATGGCTGTCAAATCTAAACCAAACGTTGTGCACTGAAATCTTTTGCTGTATTTAGTTTATTTTGGCATCCGGATGATGATTCTAGCATGAAATTGCTTGGGCACCTGTTAATTTTTAAGATTTTGACACATTCAGCTCAAATGTACAATCATGCGCTAAAAACGCATTTAAAGCAATAAAAAGGTGATTATGGCTGTCAAACCTAAACCAAACATTGTGCACTCAAATCTTTTGCTGTATTTAGTTTATTTTGGCATCCGGATGATGATTCTAGCATGAAATTGCTTGGGCACCTGTTAATTTTTAAGATTTTGACACATTCAGCTCAAATGTACACAATTGCTGATTATGGCTGTCAAATCTAAACCAAACGTTGTGCACTCAAATCTTTTGCTGTATTTAGTTTATTTTGGCATCCGGATGATGATTCTAGCATGAAATTGCTTGGGCACCTGTTAATTTTTAAGATTTTGACACATTCAGCTCAAATGTACACAATTGCTGATTATGGCTGTCAAACCTAAACCAAACGTTGTGCACTCAAATCTTTTGCTATATTTAGTTTATTTTGGCATCCGGATGATGATTCTAGCATGAAATTGCTTGGGCACCTGTTAATTTTTAAGATTTTGACACATTCAGCTCAAATGTACAATCATGCGCTAAAAACGCATTTAAAGCAATAAAAAGGTGATTATGGCTGTCAAACCTAAACCAAACGTTGTGCACTCAAATCTTTTGCTGTATTTAGTTTATTTTGGCATCCGGATGATGATTCTAGCATGAAATTGCTTGGGCACCTGTTAATTTTTAAGATTTTGACACATTCAGCTCAAATGTACACAATTGCTGATTATGGCTGTCAAATCTAAACCAAACGTTGTGCACTCAAATCTTTTGCTGTATTTAGTTTATTTTGGCATCCGGATGATGATTCTAGCATGAAATTGCTTGGGCACCTGTTAATTTTTAAGATTTTGACACATTCAGCTCAAATGTACAATCATGCGCTAAAAACGCATTTAAAGCAATAAAAAGGTGATTATGGCTGTCAAACCTAAACCAAACGTTGTGCACTCAAATCTTTTGCTGTATTTAGTTTATTTTGGCATCCGGATGATGATTCTAGCATGAAATTGCTTGGGCACCTGTTAATTTTTAAGATTTTGACACATTCAGCTCAAATGTACACAATTGCTGATTATGGCTGTCAAATCTAAACCAAACGTTGTGCACTCAAATCTTTTGCTGTATTTAGTTTATTTTGGCGTCCGGATGATGATTCTAGCATGAAATTGCTTGGGCACCTGTTAATTTTTAAGATTTTGACACATTCAGCTCAAATGTACAATCATGCGCTACAAACGCATTTAAAGCAATAAAAAGGTGATTATGGCTGTCAAACCTAAACCAAACGTTGTGCACTCAAATCTTTTGCTATATTTAGTTTATTTTGGCATCCGGATGATGATTCTAGCATGAAATTGCTTGGGCACCTGTTAATTTTTAAGATTTTGACACATTCAGCTCAAATGTACACAATTGCTGATTATGGCTGTCAAACCTAAACCAAACGTTGTGCACTCAAATCTTTTGCTGTATTTAGTTTATTTTGGCATCCGGATGATGATTCTAGCATGAAATTGCTTGGGCACCTGTTAATTTTTAAGATTTTGACACATTCAGCTCAAATGTACACAATTGCTGATTATGGCTGTCAAATCTAAACCAAACGTTGTGCACTCAAATCTTTTGCTGTATTTAGTTTATTTTGGCATCCGGATGATGATTCTAGCATGAAATTGCTTGGGCACCTGTTAATTTTTAAGATTTTGACACATTCAGCTCAAATGTACACAATTGCTGATTATGGCTGTCAAATCTAAACCAAACGTTGTGCACTCAAATCTTTTGCTGTATTTAGTTTATTTTGGCATCCGGATGATGATTCTAGCATGAAATTGCTTGGGCACCTGTTAATTTTTAAGATTTTGACACATTCAGCTCAAATGTACAATCATGCGCTACAAACGCATTTAAAGCAATAAAAAGGTGATTATGGCTGTCAAACCTAAACCAAACGTTGTGCACTCAAATCTTTTGCTATATTTAGTTTATTTTGGCATCCGGATGATGATTCTAGCATGAAATTGCTTGGGCACCTGTTAATTTTTAAGATTTTGACACATTCAGCTCAAATGTACACAATTGCTGATTATGGCTGTCAAACCTAAACCAAACGTTGTGCACTCAAATCTTTTGCTATATTTAGTTTATTTTGGCATCCGGATGATGATTCTAACATGAAATTGCTTGGGCACCTGTTAATTTTTAAGATTTTGACACATTCAGCTCAAATGTACAATCATGCGCTAAAAACGCATTTAAAGCAATAAAAAGGTGATTATGGCTGTCAAACCTAAACCAAACGTTGTGCACTCAAATCTTTTGCTGTATTTAGTTTATTTTGGCATCCGGATGATGATTCTAGCATGAAATTGCTTGGGCACCTGTTAATTTTTAAGATTTTGACACATTCAGCTCAAATGTACACAATTGCTGATTATGGCTGTCAAATCTAAACCAAACGTTGTGCACTCAAATCTTTTGCTGTATTTAGTTTATTTTGGCATCCGGATGATGATTCTAGCATGAAATTGCTTGGGCACCTGTTAATTTTTAAGATTTTGACACATTCAGCTCAAATGTACAATCATGCGCTAAAAACGCATTTAAAGCAATAAAAAGGTGATTATGGCTGTCAAACCTAAACCAAACGTTGTGCACTCAAATCTTTTGCTGTATTTAGTTTATTTTGGCATCCGGATGATGATTCTAGCATGAAATTGCTTGGGCACTTGTTAATTTTTAAGATTTTGACACATTCAGCTCAAATGTACACAATTGCTGATTATGGCTGTCAAATCTAAACCAAACGTTGTGCACTCAAATCTTTTGCTGTATTTAGTTTATTTTGGCATCCGGATGATGATTCTAGCATGAAATTGCTTGGGCACCTGTTAATTTTTAAGATTTTGACACATTCAGCTCAAATGTACAATCATGCGCTAAAAACGCATTTAAAGCAATAAAAAGGTGATTATGGCTGTCAAACCTAAACCAAACGTTGTGCACTCAAATCTTTTGCTGTATTTAGTTTATTTTGGCATCCGGATGATGATTCTAGCATGAAATTACTTGGGCACCTGTTAATTTTTAAGATTTTGACACATTCAGCTCAAATGTACACAATTGCTGATTATGGCTGTCAAATCTAAACCAAACGTTGTGCACTCAAATCTTTTGCTGTATTTAGTTTATTTTGGCATCCGGATGATGATTCTAGCATGAAATTGCTTGGGCACCTGTTAATTTTTAAGATTTTGACACATTCAGCTCAAATGTACAATCATGCGCTACAAACGCATTTAAAGCAATAAAAAGGTGATTATGGCTGTCAAACCTAAACCAAACGTTGTGCACTCAAATCTTTTGCTATATTTAGTTTATTTTGGCATCCGGATGATGATTCTAGCATGAAATTGCTTGGGCACCTGTTAATTTTTAAGATTTTGACACATTCAGCTCAAATGTACACAATTGCTGATTATGGCTGTCAAACCTAAACCAAACGTTGTGCACTCAAATCTTTTGCTATATTTAGTTTATTTTGGCATCCGGATGATGATTCTAGCATGAAATTGCTTGGGCACCTGTTAATTTTTAAGATTTTGACACATTCAGCTCAAATGTACAATCATGCGCTAAAAACGCATTTAAAGCAATAAAAAGGTGATTATGGCTGTCAAACCTAAACCAAACGTTGTGCACTCAAATCTTTTGCTGTATTTAGTTTATTTTGGCATCCGGATGATGATTCTAGCATGAAATTGCTTGGGCACCTGTTAATTTTTAAGATTTTGACACATTCAGCTCAAATGTACACAATTGCTGATTATGGCTGTCAAATCTAAACCAAACGTTGTGCACTCAAATCTTTTGCTGTATTTAGTTTATTTTGGCATCCGGATGATGATTCTAGCATGAAATTGCTTGGGCACCTGTTAATTTTTAAGATTTTGACAC
This sequence comes from Festucalex cinctus, assembly GCF_051991245.1. Taxonomy (NCBI): domain Eukaryota; kingdom Metazoa; phylum Chordata; class Actinopteri; order Syngnathiformes; family Syngnathidae; genus Festucalex; species Festucalex cinctus. The sequence continues at coordinate 180,459 of NC_135414.1, forward strand.
ATTCAGCTCAAATGTACAATCATGCGCTAAAAACGCATTTAAAGCAATAAAAAGGTGATTATGGCTGTCAAACCTAAACCAAACGTTGTGCACTCAAATCTTTTGCTGTATTTAGTTTATTTTGGCATCCGGATGATGATTCTAGCATGAAATTGCTTGGGCACCTGTTAATTTTTAAGATTTTGACACATTCAGCTCAAATGTACACAATTGCTGATTATGGCTGTCAAATCTAAACCAAACGTTGTGCACTCAAATCTTTTGCTGTATTTAGTTTATTTTGGCGTCCGGATGATGATTCTAGCATGAAATTGCTTGGGCACCTGTTAATTTTTAAGATTTTGACACATTCAGCTCAAATGTACACAATTGCTGATTATGGCTGTCAAACCTAAACCAAACGTTGTGCACTCAAATCTTTTGCTGTATTTAGTTTATTTTGGCATCCGGATGATGATTCTAGCATGAAATTGCTTGGGCACCTGTTAATTTTTAAGATTTTGACACATTCAGCTCAAATGTACACAATTGCTGATTATGGCTGTCAAATCTAAACCAAACGTTGTGCACTCAAATCTTTTGCTGTATTTAGTTTATTTTGGCATCCGGATGATGATTCTAGCATGAAATTGCTTGGGCACCTGTTAATTTTTAAGATTTTGACACATTCAGCTCAAATGTACACAATTGCTGATTATGGCTGTCAAATCTAAACCAAACGTTGTGCACTCAAATCTTTTGCTGTATTTAGTTTATTTTGGCATCCGGATGATGATTCTAGCATGAAATTGCTTGGGCACCTGTTAATTTTTAAGATTTTGACACATTCAGCTCAAATGTACAATCATGCGCTACAAACGCATTTAAAGCAATAAAAAGGTGATTATGGCTGTCAAACCTAAACCAAACGTTGTGCACTCAAATCTTTTGCTATATTTAGTTTATTTTGGCATCCGGATGATGATTCTAGCATGAAATTGCTTGGGCACCTGTTAATTTTTAAGATTTTGACACATTCAGCTCAAATGTACAATCATGCGCTAAAAACGCATTTAAAGCAATAAAAAGGTGATTATGGCTGTCAAACCTAAACCAAACGTTGTGCACTCAAATCTTTTGCTGTATTTAGTTTATTTTGGCATCCGGATGATGATTCTAGCATGAAATTGCTTGGGCACCTGTTAATTTTTAAGATTTTGACACATTCAGCTCAAATGTACACAATTGCTGATTATGGCTGTCAAATCTAAACCAAACGTTGTGCACTCAAATCTTTTGCTGTATTTAGTTTATTTTGGCATCCGGATGATGATTCTAGCATGAAATTGCTTGGGCACTTGTTAATTTTTAAGATTTTGACACATTCAGCTCAAATGTACAATCATGCGCTAAAAACGCATTTAAAGCAATAAAAAGGTGATTATGGCTGTCAAACCTAAACCAAACGTTGTGCACTCAAATCTTTTGCTGTATTTAGTTTATTTTGGCATCCAGATGATGATTCTAGCATGAAATTGCTTGGGCACCTGTTAATTTTTAAGATTTTGACACATTCAGCTCAAATGTACACAATTGCTGATTATGGCTGTCAAATCTAAACCAAACGTTGTGCACTGAAATCTTTTGCTGTATTTAGTTTATTTTGGCATCTGGATGATGATTCTAGCATGAAATTGCTTGGGCACCTGTTAATTTTTAAGATTTTGACACATTCAGCTCAAATGTACAATCATGCGCTAAAAACGCATTTAAAGCAATAAAAAGGTGATTATGGCTGTCAAACCTAAACCAAACATTGTGCACTCAAATCTTTTGCTGTATTTAGTTTATTTTGGCATCCGGATGATGATTCTAGCATGAAATTGCTTGGGCACCTGTTAATTTTTAAGATTTTGACACATTCAGCTCAAATGTACACAATTGCTGATTATGGCTGTCAAATCTAAACCAAACGTTGTGCACTCAAATCTTTTGCTGTATTTAGTTTATTTTGGCATCCGGATGATGATTCTAGCATGAAATTGCTTGGGCACCTGTTAATTTTTAAGATTTTGACACATTCAGCTCAAATGTACACAATTGCTGATTATGGCTGTCAAACCTAAACCAAACGTTGTGCACTCAAATCTTTTGCTATATTTAGTTTATTTTGGCATCCGGATGATGATTCTAGCATGAAATTGCTTGGGCACCTGTTAATTTTTAAGATTTTGACACATTCAGCTCAAATGTACAATCATGCGCTAAAAACGCATTTAAAGCAATAAAAAGGTGATTATGGCTGTCAAACCTAAACCAAACGTTGTGCACTCAAATCTTTTGCTGTATTTAGTTTATTTTGGCATCCGGATGATGATTCTAGCATGAAATTGCTTGGGCACCTGTTAATTTTTAAGATTTTGACACATTCAGCTCAAATGTACACAATTGCTGATTATGGCTGTCAAATCTAAACCAAACGTTGTGCACTCAAATCTTTTGCTGTATTTAGTTTATTTTGGCATCCGGATGATGATTCTAGCATGAAATTGCTTGGGCACCTGTTAATTTTTAAGATTTTGACACATTCAGCTCAAATGTACAATCATGCGCTAAAAACGCATTTAAAGCAATAAAAAGGTGATTATGGCTGTCAAACCTAAACCAAACGTTGTGCACTCAAATCTTTTGCTGTATTTAGTTTATTTTGGCATCCGGATGATGATTCTAGCATGAAATTGCTTGGGCACCTGTTAATTTTTAAGATTTTGACACATTCAGCTCAAATGTACACAATTGCTGATTATGGCTGTCAAATCTAAACCAAACGTTGTGCACTCAAATCTTTTGCTGTATTTAGTTTATTTTGGCGTCCGGATGATGATTCTAGCATGAAATTGCTTGGGCACCTGTTAATTTTTAAGATTTTGACACATTCAGCTCAAATGTACAATCATGCGCTACAAACGCATTTAAAGCAATAAAAAGGTGATTATGGCTGTCAAACCTAAACCAAACGTTGTGCACTCAAATCTTTTGCTATATTTAGTTTATTTTGGCATCCGGATGATGATTCTAGCATGAAATTGCTTGGGCACCTGTTAATTTTTAAGATTTTGACACATTCAGCTCAAATGTACACAATTGCTGATTATGGCTGTCAAACCTAAACCAAACGTTGTGCACTCAAATCTTTTGCTGTATTTAGTTTATTTTGGCATCCGGATGATGATTCTAGCATGAAATTGCTTGGGCACCTGTTAATTTTTAAGATTTTGACACATTCAGCTCAAATGTACACAATTGCTGATTATGGCTGTCAAATCTAAACCAAACGTTGTGCACTCAAATCTTTTGCTGTATTTAGTTTATTTTGGCATCCGGATGATGATTCTAGCATGAAATTGCTTGGGCACCTGTTAATTTTTAAGATTTTGACACATTCAGCTCAAATGTACACAATTGCTGATTATGGCTGTCAAATCTAAACCAAACGTTGTGCACTCAAATCTTTTGCTGTATTTAGTTTATTTTGGCATCCGGATGATGATTCTAGCATGAAATTGCTTGGGCACCTGTTAATTTTTAAGATTTTGACACATTCAGCTCAAATGTACAATCATGCGCTACAAACGCATTTAAAGCAATAAAAAGGTGATTATGGCTGTCAAACCTAAACCAAACGTTGTGCACTCAAATCTTTTGCTATATTTAGTTTATTTTGGCATCCGGATGATGATTCTAGCATGAAATTGCTTGGGCACCTGTTAATTTTTAAGATTTTGACACATTCAGCTCAAATGTACACAATTGCTGATTATGGCTGTCAAACCTAAACCAAACGTTGTGCACTCAAATCTTTTGCTATATTTAGTTTATTTTGGCATCCGGATGATGATTCTAACATGAAATTGCTTGGGCACCTGTTAATTTTTAAGATTTTGACACATTCAGCTCAAATGTACAATCATGCGCTAAAAACGCATTTAAAGCAATAAAAAGGTGATTATGGCTGTCAAACCTAAACCAAACGTTGTGCACTCAAATCTTTTGCTGTATTTAGTTTATTTTGGCATCCGGATGATGATTCTAGCATGAAATTGCTTGGGCACCTGTCAATTTTTAAGATTTTGACACATTCAGCTCAAATGTACACAATTGCTGATTATGGCTGTCAAATCTAAACCAAACGTTGTGCACTCAAATCTTTTGCTGTATTTAGTTTATTTTGGCGTCCGGATGATGATTCTAGCATGAAATTGCTTGGGCACCTGTTAATTTTTAAGATTTTGACACATTCAGCTCAAATGTACAATCATGCGCTACAAACGCATTTAAAGCAATAAAAAGGTGATTATGGCTGTCAAACCTAAACCAAACGTTGTGCACTCAAATCTTTTGCTATATTTAGTTTATTTTGGCATCCGGATGATGATTCTAGCATGAAATTGCTTGGGCACCTGTTAATTTTTAAGATTTTGACACATTCAGCTCAAATGTACACAATTGCTGATTATGGCTGTCAAACCTAAACCAAACGTTGTGCACTCAAATCTTTTGCTGTATTTAGTTTATTTTGGCATCCGGATGATGATTCTAGCATGAAATTGCTTGGGCACCTGTTAATTTTTAAGATTTTGACACATTCAGCTCAAATGTACACAATTGCTGATTATGGCTGTCAAATCTAAACCAAACGTTGTGCACTCAAATCTTTTGCTGTATTTAGTTTATTTTGGCATCCGGATGATGATTCTAGCATGAAATTGCTTGGGCACCTGTTAATTTTTAAGATTTTGACACATTCAGCTCAAATGTACACAATTGCTGATTATGGCTGTCAAATCTAAACCAAACGTTGTGCACTCAAATCTTTTGCTGTATTTAGTTTATTTTGGCATCCGGATGATGATTCTAGCATGAAATTGCTTGGGCACCTGTTAATTTTTAAGATTTTGACACATTCAGCTCAAATGTACAATCATGCGCTACAAACGCATTTAAAGCAATAAAAAGGTGATTATGGCTGTCAAACCTAAACCAAACGTTGTGCACTCAAATCTTTTGCTATATTTAGTTTATTTTGGCATCCGGATGATGATTCTAGCATGAAATTGCTTGGGCACCTGTTAATTTTTAAGATTTTGACACATTCAGCTCAAATGTACACAATTGCTGATTATGGCTGTCAAACCTAAACCAAACGTTGTGCACTCAAATCTTTTGCTATATTTAGTTTATTTTGGCATCCGGATGATGATTCTAACATGAAATTGCTTGGGCACCTGTTAATTTTTAAGATTTTGACACATTCAGCTCAAATGTACAATCATGCGCTAAAAACGCATTTAAAGCAATAAAAAGGTGATTATGGCTGTCAAACCTAAACCAAACGTTGTGCACTCAAATCTTTTGCTGTATTTAGTTTATTTTGGCATCCGGATGATGATTCTAGCATGAAATTGCTTGGGCACCTGTCAATTTTTAAGATTTTGACACATTCAGCTCAAATGTACACAATTGCTGATTATGGCTGTCAAATCTAAACCAAACGTTGTGCACTCAAATCTTTTGCTGTATTTAGTTTATTTTGGCATCCGGATGATGATTCTAGCATGAAATTGCTTGGGCACCTGTTAATTTTTAAGATTTTGACACATTCAGCTCAAATGTACAATCATGCGCTAAAAACGCATTTAAAGCAATAAAAAGGTGATTATGGCTGTCAAACCTAAACCAAACGTTGTGCACTCAAATCTTTTGCTGTATTTAGTTTATTTTGGCATCCGGATGATGATTCTAGCATGAAATTGCTTGGGCACTTGTTAATTTTTAAGATTTTGACACATTCAGCTCAAATGTACACAATTGCTGATTATGGCTGTCAAATCTAAACCAAACGTTGTGCACTCAAATCTTTTGCTGTATTTAGTTTATTTTGGCATCCGGATGATGATTCTAGCATGAAATTGCTTGGGCACCTGTTAATTTTTAAGATTTTGACACATTCAGCTCAAATGTACAATCATGCGCTAAAAACGCATTTAAAGCAATAAAAAGGTGATTATGGCTGTCAAACCTAAACCAAACGTTGTGCACTCAAATCTTTTGCTGTATTTAGTTTATTTTGGCATCCGGATGATGATTCTAGCATGAAATTGCTTGGGCACCTGTTAATTTTTAAGATTTTGACACATTCAGCTCAAATGTACACAATTGCTGATTATGGCTGTCAAATCTAAACCAAACGTTGTGCACTCAAATCTTTTGCTGTATTTAGTTTATTTTGGCATCCGGATGATGATTCTAGCATGAAATTGCTTGGGCACCTGTTAATTTTTAAGATTTTGACACATTCAGCTCAAATGTACAATCATGCGCTAAAAACGCATTTAAAGCAATAAAAAGGTGATTATGGCTGTCAAACCTAAACCAAACGTTGTGCACTCAAATCTTTTGCTGTATTTAGTTTATTTTGGCATCCGGATGATGATTCTAGCATGAAATTGCTTGGGCACCTGTTAATTTTTAAGATTTTGACACATTCAGCTCAAATGTACACAATTGCTGATTATGGCTGTCAAATCTAAACCAAACGTTGTGCACTCAAATCTTTTGCTGTATTTAGTTTATTTTGGCGTCCGGATGATGATTCTAGCATGAAATTGCTTGGGCACCTGTTAATTTTTAAGATTTTGACACATTCAGCTCAAATGTACACAATTGCTGATTATGGCTGTCAAACCTAAACCAAACGTTGTGCACTCAAATCTTTTGCTGTATTTAGTTTATTTTGGCATCCGGATGATGATTCTAGCATGAAATTGCTTGGGCACCTGTTAATTTTTAAGATTTTGACACATTCAGCTCAAATGTACACAATTGCTGATTATGGCTGTCAAATCTAAACCAAACGTTGTGCACTCAAATCTTTTGCTGTATTTAGTTTATTTTGGCATCCGGATGATGATTCTAGCATGAAATTGCTTGGGCACCTGTTAATTTTTAAGATTTTGACACATTCAGCTCAAATGTACACAATTGCTGATTATGGCTGTCAAATCTAAACCAAACGTTGTGCACTCAAATCTTTTGCTGTATTTAGTTTATTTTGGCATCCGGATGATGATTCTAGCATGAAATTGCTTGGGCACCTGTTAATTTTTAAGATTTTGACACATTCAGCTCAAATGTACAATCATGCGCTACAAACGCATTTAAAGCAATAAAAAGGTGATTATGGCTGTCAAACCTAAACCAAACGTTGTGCACTCAAATCTTTTGCTATATTTAGTTTATTTTGGCATCCGGATGATGATTCTAGCATGAAATTGCTTGGGCACCTGTTAATTTTTAAGATTTTGACACATTCAGCTCAAATGTACAATCATGCGCTAAAAACGCATTTAAAGCAATAAAAAGGTGATTATGGCTGTCAAACCTAAACCAAACGTTGTGCACTCAAATCTTTTGCTGTATTTAGTTTATTTTGGCATCCGGATGATGATTCTAGCATGAAATTGCTTGGGCACCTGTTAATTTTTAAGATTTTGACACATTCAGCTCAAATGTACACAATTGCTGATTATGGCTGTCAAATCTAAACCAAACGTTGTGCACTCAAATCTTTTGCTGTATTTAGTTTATTTTGGCATCCGGATGATGATTCTAGCATGAAATTGCTTGGGCACCTGTTAATTTTTAAGATTTTGACACATTCAGCTCAAATGTACAATCATGCGCTAAAAACGCATTTAAAGCAATAAAAAGGTGATTATGGCTGTCAAACCTAAACCAAACGTTGTGCACTCAAATCTTTTGCTGTATTTAGTTTATTTTGGCATCCGGATGATGATTCTAGCATGAAATTGCTTGGGCACTTGTTAATTTTTAAGATTTTGACACATTCAGCTCAAATGTACACAATTGCTGATTATGGCTGTCAAATCTAAACCAAACGTTGTGCACTCAAATCTTTTGCTGTATTTAGTTTATTTTGGCACCCGGATGATGATTCTAGCATGAAATTGCTTGGGCACCTGTTAATTTTTAAGATTTTGACACATTCAGCTCAAATGTACAATCATGCGCTAAAAACGCATTTAAAGCAATAAAAAGGTGATTATGGCTGTCAAACCTAAACCAAACGTTGTGCACTCAAATCTTTTGCTATATTTAGTTTATTTTGGCATCCGGATGATGATTCTAGCATGAAATTGCTTGGGCACCTGTTAATTTTTAAGATTTTGACACATTCAGCTCAAATGTACACAATTGCTGATTATGGCTGTCAAACCTAAACCAAACGTTGTGCACTCAAATCTTTTGCTGTATTTAGTTTATTTTGGCATCCGGATGATGATTCTAGCATGAAATTGCTTGGGCACCTGTTAATTTTTAAGATTTTGACACATTCAGCTCAAATGTACACAATTGCTGATTATGGCTGTCAAATCTAAACCAAACGTTGTGCACTCAAATCTTTTGCTGTATTTAGTTTATTTTGGCATCCGGATGATGATTCTAGCATGAAATTGCTTGGGCACCTGTTAATTTTTAAGATTTTGACACATTCAGCTCAAATGTACAATCATGCGCTACAAACGCATTTAAAGCAATAAAAAGGTGATTATGGCTGTCAAACCTAAACCAAACGTTGTGCACTCAAATCTTTTGCTATATTTAGTTTATTTTGGCATCCGGATGATGATTCTAGCATGAAATTGCTTGGGCACCTGTTAATTTTTAAGATTTTGACACATTCAGCTCAAATGTACACAATTGCTGATTATGGCTGTCAAACCTAAACCAAACGTTGTGCACTCAAATCTTTTGCTGTATTTAGTTTATTTTGGCATCCGGATGATGATTCTAGCATGAAATTGCTTGGGCACCTGTTAATTTTTAAGATTTTGACACATTCAGCTCAAATGTACACAATTGCTGATTATGGCTGTCAAATCTAAACCAAACGTTGTGCACTCAAATCTTTTGCTGTATTTAGTTTATTTTGGCATCCGGATGATGATTCTAGCATGAAATTGCTTGGGCACCTGTTAATTTTTAAGATTTTGACACATTCAGCTCAAATGTACACAATTGCTGATTATGGCTGTCAAATCTAAACCAAACGTTGTGCACTCAAATCTTTTGCTGTATTTAGTTTATTTTGGCATCCGGATGATGATTCTAGCATGAAATTGCTTGGGCACCTGTTAATTTTTAAGATTTTGACACATTCAGCTCAAATGTACAATCATGCGCTACAAACGCATTTAAAGCAATAAAAAGGTGATTATGGCTGTCAAACCTAAACCAAACGTTGTGCACTCAAATCTTTTGCTATATTTAGTTTATTTTGGCATCCGGATGATGATTCTAGCATGAAATTGCTTGGGCACCTGTTAATTTTTAAGATTTTGACACATTCAGCTCAAATGTACACAATTGCTGATTATGGCTGTCAAACCTAAACCAAACGTTGTGCACTCAAATCTTTTGCTATATTTAGTTTATTTTGGCATCCGGATGATGATTCTAACATGAAATTGCTTGGGCACCTGTTAATTTTTAAGATTTTGACACATTCAGCTCAAATGTACAATCATGCGCTAAAAACGCATTTAAAGCAATAAAAAGGTGATTATGGCTGTCAAACCTAAACCAAACGTTGTGCACTCAAATCTTTTGCTGTATTTAGTTTATTTTGGCATCCGGATGATGATTCTAGCATGAAATTGCTTGGGCACCTGTTAATTTTTAAGATTTTGACACATTCAGCTCAAATGTACACAATTGCTGATTATGGCTGTCAAATCTAAACCAAACGTTGTGCACTCAAATCTTTTGCTGTATTTAGTTTATTTTGGCATCCGGATGATGATTCTAGCATGAAATTGCTTGGGCACCTGTTAATTTTTAAGATTTTGACACATTCAGCTCAAATGTACAATCATGCGCTAAAAACGCATTTAAAGCAATAAAAAGGTGATTATGGCTGTCAAACCTAAACCAAACGTTGTGCACTCAAATCTTTTGCTGTATTTAGTTTATTTTGGCATCCGGATGATGATTCTAGCATGAAATTGCTTGGGCACTTGTTAATTTTTAAGATTTTGACACATTCAGCTCAAATGTACACAATTGCTGATTATGGCTGTCAAATCTAAACCAAACGTTGTGCACTCAAATCTTTTGCTGTATTTAGTTTATTTTGGCATCCGGATGATGATTCTAGCATGAAATTGCTTGGGCACCTGTTAATTTTTAAGATTTTGACACATTCAGCTCAAATGTACAATCATGCGCTAAAAACGCATTTAAAGCAATAAAAAGGTGATTATGGCTGTCAAACCTAAACCAAACGTTGTGCACTCAAATCTTTTGCTGTATTTAGTTTATTTTGGCATCCGGATGATGATTCTAGCATGAAATTACTTGGGCACCTGTTAATTTTTAAGATTTTGACACATTCAGCTCAAATGTACACAATTGCTGATTATGGCTGTCAAATCTAAACCAAACGTTGTGCACTCAAATCTTTTGCTGTATTTAGTTTATTTTGGCATCCGGATGATGATTCTAGCATGAAATTGCTTGGGCACCTGTTAATTTTTAAGATTTTGACACATTCAGCTCAAATGTACAATCATGCGCTACAAACGCATTTAAAGCAATAAAAAGGTGATTATGGCTGTCAAACCTAAACCAAACGTTGTGCACTCAAATCTTTTGCTATATTTAGTTTATTTTGGCATCCGGATGATGATTCTAGCATGAAATTGCTTGGGCACCTGTTAATTTTTAAGATTTTGACACATTCAGCTCAAATGTACACAATTGCTGATTATGGCTGTCAAATCTAAACCAAACGTTGTGCACTCAAATCTTTTGCTGTATTTAGTTTATTTTGGCATCCGGATGATGATTCTAGCATGAAATTGCTTGGGCACCTGTTAATTTTTAAGATTTTGACACATTCAGCTCAAATGTACAATCATGCGCTACAAACGCATTTAAAGCAATAAAAAGGTGATTATGGCTGTCAAACCTAAACCAAACGTTGTGCACTCAAATCTTTTGCTATATTTAGTTTATTTTGGCATCCGGATGATGATTCTAGCATGAAATTGCTTGGGCACCTGTTAATTTTTAAGATTTTGACACATTCAGCTCAAATGTACACAATTGCTGATTATGGCTGTCAAACCTAAACCAAACGTTGTGCACTCAAATCTTTTGCTATATTTAGTTTATTTTGGCATCCGGATGATGATTCTAACATGAAATTGCTTGGGCACCTGTTAATTTTTAAGATTTTGACACATTCAGCTCAAATGTACAATCATGCGCTAAAAACGCATTTAAAGCAATAAAAAGGTGATTATGGCTGTCAAACCTAAACCAAACGTTGTGCACTCAAATCTTTTGCTGTATTTAGTTTATTTTGGCATCCGGATGATGATTCTAGCATGAAATTGCTTGGGCACCTGTTAATTTTTAAGATTTTGACACATTCAGCTCAAATGTACACAATTGCTGATTATGGCTGTCAAATCTAAACCAAACGTTGTGCACTCAAATCTTTTGCTGTATTTAGTTTATTTTGGCATCCGGATGATGATTCTAGCATGAAATTGCTTGGGCACCTGTTAATTTTTAAGATTTTGACACATTCAGCTCAAATGTACAATCATGCGCTAAAAACGCATTTAAAGCAATAAAAAGGTGATTATGGCTGTCAAACCTAAACCAAACGTTGTGCACTCAAATCTTTTGCTGTATTTAGTTTATTTTGGCATCCGGATGATGATTCTAGCATGAAATTGCTTGGGCACTTGTTAATTTTTAAGATTTTGACACATTCAGCTCAAATGTACACAATTGCTGATTATGGCTGTCAAATCTAAACCAAACGTTGTGCACTCAAATCTTTTGCTGTATTTAGTTTATTTTGGCATCCGGATGATGATTCTAGCATGAAATTGCTTGGGCACCTGTTAATTTTTAAGATTTTGACACATTCAGCTCAAATGTACAATCATGCGCTAAAAACGCATTTAAAGCAATAAAAAGGTGATTATGGCTGTCAAACCTAAACCAAACGTTGTGCACTCAAATCTTTTGCTGTATTTAGTTTATTTTGGCATCCGGATGATGATTCTAGCATGAAATTACTTGGGCACCTGTTAATTTTTAAGATTTTGACACATTCAGCTCAAATGTACACAATTGCTGATTATGGCTGTCAAATCTAAACCAAACGTTGTGCACTCAAATCTTTTGCTGTATTTAGTTTATTTTGGCATCCGGATGATGATTCTAGCATGAAATTGCTTGGGCACCTGTTAATTTTTAAGATTTTGACACATTCAGCTCAAATGTACAATCATGCGCTACAAACGCATTTAAAGCAATAAAAAGGTGATTATGGCTGTCAAACCTAAACCAAACGTTGTGCACTCAAATCTTTTGCTATATTTAGTTTATTTTGGCATCCGGATGATGATTCTAGCATGAAATTGCTTGGGCACCTGTTAATTTTTAAGATTTTGACACATTCAGCTCAAATGTACACAATTGCTGATTATGGCTGTCAAACCTAAGCCAAACGTTGTGCACTCAAATCTTTTGCTATATTTAGTTTATTTTGGCATCCGGATGATGATTCTAGCATGAAATTGCTTGGGCACCTGTTAATTTTTAAGATTTTGACACATTCAGCTCAAATGTACAATCATGCGCTAAAAACGCATTTAAAGCAATAAAAAGGTGATTATGGCTGTCAAACCTAAACCAAACGTTGTGCACTCAAATCTTTTGCTGTATTTAGTTTATTTTGGCATCCGGATGATGATTCTAGCATGAAATTGCTTGGGCACCTGTTAATTTTTAAGATTTTGACACATTCAGCTCAAATGTACACAATTGCTGATTATGGCTGTCAAATCTAAACCAAACGTTGTGCACTCAAATCTTTTGCTGTATTTAGTTTATTTTGGCATCCGGATGATGATTCTAGCATGAAATTGCTTGGGCACCTGTTAATTTTTAAGATTTTGACACATTCAGCTCAAATGTACAATCATGCGCTAAAAACGCATTTAAAGCAATAAAAAGGTGATTATGGCTGTCAAACCTAAACCAAACGTTGTGCACTCAAATCTTTTGCTGTATTTAGTTTATTTTGGCATCCGGATGATGATTCTAGCATGAAATTGCTTGGGCACCTGTTAATTTTTAAGATTTTGACACATTCAGCTCAAATGTACACAATTGCTGATTATGGCTGTCAAATCTAAACCAAACGTTGTGCACTCAAATCTTTTGCTGTATTTAGTTTATTTTGGCGTCCGGATGATGATTCTAGCATGAAATTGCTTGGGCACCTGTTAATTTTTAAGATTTTGACACATTCAGCTCAAATGTACACAATTGCTGATTATGGCTGTCAAACCTAAACCAAACGTTGTGCACTCAAATCTTTTGCTGTATTTAGTTTATTTTGGCATCCGGATGATGATTCTAGCATGAAATTGCTTGGGCACCTGTTAATTTTTAAGATTTTGACACATTCAGCTCAAATGTACACAATTGCTGATTATGGCTGTCAAATCTAAACCAAACGTTGTGCACTCAAATCTTTTGCTGTATTTAGTTTATTTTGGCATCCGGATGATGATTCTAGCATGAAATTGCTTGGGCACCTGTTAATTTTTAAGATTTTGACACATTCAGCTCAAATGTACACAATTGCTGATTATGGCTGTCAAATCTAAACCAAACGTTGTGCACTCAAATCTTTTGCTGTATTTAGTTTATTTTGGCATCCGGATGATGATTCTAGCATGAAATTGCTTGGGCACCTGTTAATTTTTAAGATTTTGACACATTCAGCTCAAATGTACACAATTGCTGATTATGGCTGTCAAATCTAAACCAAACGTTGTGCACTCAAATCTTTTGCTGTATTTAGTTTATTTTGGCATCCGGATGATGATTCTAGCATGAAATTGCTTGGGCACCTGTTAATTTTTAAGATTTTGACACATTCAGCTCAAATGTACACAATTGCTGATTATGGCTGTCAAATCTAAACCAAACGTTGTGCACTCAAATCTTTTGCTGTATTTAGTTTATTTTGGCATCCGGATGATGATTCTAGCATGAAATTGCTTGGGCACCTGTTAATTTTTAAGATTTTGACACATTCAGCTCAAATGTACAATCATGCGCTACAAACACATTTAAAGCAATAAAAAGGTGATTATGGCTGTCAAACCTAAACCAAACGTTGTGCACTCAAATCTTTTGCTATATTTAGTTTATTTTGGCATCCGGATGATGATTCTAGCATGAAATTGCTTGGGCACCTGTTAATTTTTAAGATTTTGACACATTCAGCTCAAATGTACAATCATGCGCTAAAAACGCATTTAAAGCAATAAAAAGGTGATTATGGCTGTCAAACCTAAACCAAACGTTGTGCACTCAAATCTTTTGCTGTATTTAGTTTATTTTGGCATCCGGATGATGATTCTAGCATGAAATTGCTTGGGCACCTGTTAATTTTTAAGATTTTGACACATTCAGCTCAAATGTACACAATTGCTGATTATGGCTGTCAAATCTAAACCAAACGTTGTGCACTCAAATCTTTTGCTGTATTTAGTTTATTTTGGCATCCGGATGATGATTCTAGCATGAAATTGCTTGGGCACCTGTTAATTTTTAAGATTTTGACACATTCAGCTCAAATGTACAATCATGCGCTAAAAACGCATTTAAAGCAATAAAAAGGTGATTATGGCTGTCAAACCTAAACCAAACGTTGTGCACTCAAATCTTTTGCTGTATTTAGTTTATTTTGGCATCCGGATGATGATTCTAGCATGAAATTGCTTGGGCACTTGTTAATTTTTAAGATTTTGACACATTCAGCTCAAATGTACACAATTGCTGATTATGGCTGTCAAATCTAAACCAAACGTTGTGCACTCAAATCTTTTGCTGTATTTAGTTTATTTTGGCACCCGGATGATGATTCTAGCATGAAATTGCTTGGGCACCTGTTAATTTTTAAGATTTTGACACATTCAGCTCAAATGTACAATCATGCGCTAAAAACGCATTTAAAGCAATAAAAAGGTGATTATGGCTGTCAAACCTAAACCAAACGTTGTGCACTCAAATCTTTTGCTATATTTAGTTTATTTTGGCATCCGGATGATGATTCTAGCATGAAATTGCTTGGGCACCTGTTAATTTTTAAGATTTTGACACATTCAGCTCAAATGTACACAATTGCTGATTATGGCTGTCAAACCTAAACCAAACGTTGTGCACTCAAATCTTTTGCTGTATTTAGTTTATTTTGGCATCCGGATGATGATTCTAGCATGAAATTGCTTGGGCACCTGTTAATTTTTAAGATTTTGACACATTCAGCTCAAATGTACACAATTGCTGATTATGGCTGTCAAATCTAAACCAAACGTTGTGCACTCAAATCTTTTGCTGTATTTAGTTTATTTTGGCATCCGGATGATGATTCTAGCATGAAATTGCTTGGGCACCTGTTAATTTTTAAGATTTTGACACATTCAGCTCAAATGTACAATCATGCGCTAAAAACGCATTTAAAGCAATAAAAAGGTGATTATGGCTGTCAAACCTAAACCAAACGTTGTGCACTCAAATCTTTTGCTGTATTTAGTTTATTTTGGCATCCGGATGATGATTCTAGCATGAAATTGCTTGGGCACCTGTTAATTTTTAAGATTTTGACACATTCAGCTCAAATGTACACAATTGCTGATTATGGCTGTCAAATCTAAACCAAACGTTGTGCACTCAAATCTTTTGCTGTATTTAGTTTATTTTGGCATCCGGATGATGATTCTAGCATGAAATTGCTTGGGCACCTGTTAATTTTTAAGATTTTGACACATTCAGCTCAAATGTACAATCATGCGCTACAAACGCATTTAAAGCAATAAAAAGGTGATTATGGCTGTCAAACCTAAACCAAACGTTGTGCACTCAAATCTTTTGCTATATTTAGTTTATTTTGGCATCCGGATGATGATTCTAGCATGAAATTGCTTGGGCACCTGTTAATTTTTAAGATTTTGACACATTCAGCTCAAATGTACACAATTGCTGATTATGGCTGTCAAACCTAAACCAAACGTTGTGCACTCAAATCTTTTGCTATATTTAGTTTATTTTGGCATCCGGATGATGATTCTAACATGAAATTGCTTGGGCACCTGTTAATTTTTAAGATTTTGACACATTCAGCTCAAATGTACAATCATGCGCTAAAAACGCATTTAAAGCAATAAAAAGGTGATTATGGCTGTCAAACCTAAACCAAACGTTGTGCACTCAAATCTTTTGCTGTATTTAGTTTATTTTGGCATCCGGATGATGATTCTAGCATGAAATTGCTTGGGCACCTGTTAATTTTTAAGATTTTGACACATTCAGCTCAAATGTACACAATTGCTGATTATGGCTGTCAAATCTAAACCAAACGTTGTGCACTCAAATCTTTTGCTGTATTTAGTTTATTTTGGCATCCGGATGATGATTCTAGCATGAAATTGCTTGGGCACCTGTTAATTTTTAAGATTTTGACACATTCAGCTCAAATGTACAATCATGCGCTAAAAACGCATTTAAAGCAATAAAAAGGTGATTATGGCTGTCAAACCTAAACCAAACGTTGTGCACTCAAATCTTTTGCTGTATTTAGTTTATTTTGGCATCCGGATGATGATTCTAGCATGAAATTGCTTGGGCACTTGTTAATTTTTAAGATTTTGACACATTCAGCTCAAATGTACACAATTGCTGATTATGGCTGTCAAATCTAAACCAAACGTTGTGCACTCAAATCTTTTGCTGTATTTAGTTTATTTTGGCATCCGGATGATGATTCTAGCATGAAATTGCTTGGGCACCTGTTAATTTTTAAGATTTTGACACATTCAGCTCAAATGTACAATCATGCGCTAAAAACGCATTTAAAGCAATAAAAAGGTGATTATGGCTGTCAAACCTAAACCAAACGTTGTGCACTCAAATCTTTTGCCGTATTTAGTTTATTTTGGCATCCGGATGATGATTCTAGCATGAAATTACTTGGGCACCTGTTAATTTTTAAGATTTTGACACATTCAGCTCAAATGTACACAATTGCTGATTATGGCTGTCAAATCTAAACCAAACGTTGTGCACTCAAATCTTTTGCTGTATTTAGTTTATTTTGGCATCCGGATGATGATTCTAGCATGAAATTGCTTGGGCACCTGTTAATTTTTAAGATTTTGACACATTCAGCTCAAATGTACAATCATGCGCTACAAACGCATTTAAAGCAATAAAAAGGTGATTATGGCTGTCAAACCTAAACCAAACGTTGTGCACTCATATCTTTTGCTATATTTAGTTTATTTTGGCATCCGGATGATGATTCTAGCATGAAATTGCTTGGGCACCTGTTAATTTTTAAGATTTTGACACATTCAGCTCAAATGTACACAATTGCTGATTATGGCTGTCAAACCTAAACCAAACGTTGTGCACTCAAATCTTTTGCTATATTTAGTTTATTTTGGCATCCGGATGATGATTCTAGCATGAAATTGCTTGGGCACCTGTTAATTTTTAAGATTTTGACACATTCAGCTCAAATGTACAATCATGCGCTAAAAACGCATTTAAAGCAATAAAAAGGTGATTATGGCTGTCAAACCTAAACCAAACGTTGTGCACTCAAATCTTTTGCTGTATTTAGTTTATTTTGGCATCCGGATGATGATTCTAGCATGAAATTGCTTGGGCACCTGTTAATTTTTAAGATTTTGACACATTCAGCTCAAATGTACACAATTGCTGATTATGGCTGTCAAATCTAAACCAAACGTTGTGCACTCAAATCTTTTGCTGTATTTAGTTTATTTTGGCATCCGGATGATGATTCTAGCATGAAATTGCTTGGGCACCTGTTAATTTTTAAGATTTTGACACATTCAGCTCAAATGTACAATCATGCGCTAAAAACGCATTTAAAGCAATAAAAAGGTGATTATGGCTGTCAAACCTAAACCAAACGTTGTGCACTCAAATCTTTTGCTGTATTTAGTTTATTTTGGCATCCGGATGATGATTCTAGCATGAAATTGCTTGGGCACCTGTTATTTTTTAAGATTTTGACACATTCAGCTCAAATGTACACAATTGCTGATTATGGCTGTCAAATCTAAACCAAACGTTGTGCACTCAAATCTTTTGCTGTATTTAGTTTATTTTGGCGTCCGGATGATGATTCTAGCATGAAATTGCTTGGGCACCTGTTAATTTTTAAGATTTTGACACATTCAGCTCAAATGTACAATCATGCGCTACAAACGCATTTAAAGCAATAAAAAGGTGATTATGGCTGTCAAACCTAAACCAAACGTTGTGCACTCAAATCTTTTGCTATATTTAGTTTATTTTGGCATCCGGATGATGATTCTAGCATGAAATTGCTTGGGCACCTGTTAATTTTTAAGATTTTGACACATTCAGCTCAAATGTACACAATTGCTGATTATGGCTGTCAAACCTAAACCAAACGTTGTGCACTCAAATCTTTTGCTGTATTTAGTTTATTTTGGCATCCGGATGATGATTCTAGCATGAAATTGCTTGGGCACCTGTTAATTTTTAAGATTTTGACACATTCAGCTCAAATGTACACAATTGCTGATTATGGCTGTCAAATCTAAACCAAACGTTGTGCACTCAAATCTTTTGCTGTATTTAGTTTATTTTGGCATCCGGATGATGATTCTAGCATGAAATTGCTTGGGCACCTGTTAATTTTTAAGATTTTGACACATTCAGCTCAAATGTACACAATTGCTGATTATGGCTGTCAAATCTAAACCAAACGTTGTGCACTCAAATCTTTTGCTGTATTTAGTTTATTTTGGCATCCGGATGATGATTCTAGCATGAAATTGCTTGGGCACCTGTTAATTTTTAAGATTTTGACACATTCAGCTCAAATGTACAATCATGCGCTACAAACGCATTTAAAGCAATAAAAAGGTGATTATGGCTGTCAAACCTAAACCAAACGTTGTGCACTCAAATCTTTTGCTATATTTAGTTTATTTTGGCATCCGGATGATGATTCTAGCATGAAATTGCTTGGGCACCTGTTAATTTTTAAGATTTTGACACATTCAGCTCAAATGTACAATCATGCGCTAAAAACGCATTTAAAGCAATAAAAAGGTGATTATGGCTGTCAAACCTAAACCAAACGTTGTGCACTCAAATCTTTTGCTGTATTTAGTTTATTTTGGCATCCGGATGATGATTCTAGCATGAAATTGCTTGGGCACCTGTTAATTTTTAAGATTTTGACACATTCAGCTCAAATGTACACAATTGCTGATTATGGCTGTCAAATCTAAACCAAACGTTGTGCACTCAAATCTTTTGCTGTATTTAGTTTATTTTGGCATCCGGATGATGATTCTAGCATGAAATTGCTTGGGCACCTGTTAATTTTTAAGATTTTGACACATTCAGCTCAAATGTACAATCATGCGCTAAAAACGCATTTAAAGCAATAAAAAGGTGATTATGGCTGTCAAACCTAAACCAAACGTTGTGCACTCAAATCTTTTGCTGTATTTAGTTTATTTTGGCATCCGGATGATGATTCTAGCATGAAATTGCTTGGGCACTTGTTAATTTTTAAGATTTTGACACATTCAGCTCAAATGTACACAATTGCTGATTATGGCTGTCAAATCTAAACCAAACGTTGTGCACTCAAATCTTTTGCTGTATTTAGTTTATTTTGGCATCCGGATGATGATTCTAGCATGAAATTGCTTGGGCACCTGTTAATTTTTAAGATTTTGACACATTCAGCTCAAATGTACAATCATGCGCTAAAAACGCATTTAAAGCAATAAAAAGGTGATTATGGCTGTCAAACCTAAACCAAACGTTGTGCACTCAAATCTTTTGCTGTATTTAGTTTATTTTGGCATCCGGATGATGATTCTAGCATGAAATTGCTTGGGCACCTGTTAATTTTTAAGATTTTGACACATTCAGCTCAAATGTACACAATTGCTGATTATGGCTGTCAAATCTAAACCAAACGTTGTGCACTCAAATCTTTTGCTGTATTTAGTTTATTTTGGCATCCGGATGATGATTCTAGCATGAAATTGCTTGGGCACCTGTTAATTTTTAAGATTTTGACACATTCAGCTCAAATGTACAATCATGCGCTACAAACGCATTTAAAGCAATAAAAAGGTGATTATGGCTGTCAAACCTAAACCAAACGTTGTGCACTCAAATCTTTTGCTATATTTAGTTTATTTTGGCATCCGGATGATGATTCTAGCATGAAATTGCTTGGGCACCTGTTAATTTTTAAGATGTTGACACATTCAGCTCAAATGTACACAATTGCTGATTATGGCTGTCAAATCTAAACCAAACGTTGTGCACTCAAATCTTTTGCTGTATTTAGTTTATTTTGGCATCCGGATGATGATTCTAGCATGAAATTGCTTGGGCACCTGTTAATTTTTAAGATTTTGACACATTCAGCTCAAATGTACAATCATGCGCTACAAACGCATTTAAAGCAATAAAAAGGTGATTATGGCTGTCAAACCTAAACCAAACGTTGTGCACTCAAATCTTTTGCTATATTTAGTTTATT
Source organism: Festucalex cinctus (assembly GCF_051991245.1). NCBI lineage: Eukaryota > Metazoa > Chordata > Actinopteri > Syngnathiformes > Syngnathidae > Festucalex > Festucalex cinctus. The sequence goes on from NC_135414.1 coordinate 201,190, forward strand.
TTGGCATCCGGATGATGATTCTAGCATGAAATTGCTTGGGCACCTGTTAATTTTTAAGATTTTGACACATTCAGCTCAAATGTACACAATTGCTGATTATGGCTGTCAAACCTAAACCAAACGTTGTGCACTCAAATCTTTTGCTATATTTAGTTTATTTTGGCATCCGGATGATGATTCTAGCATGAAATTGCTTGGGCACCTGTTAATTTTTAAGATTTTGACACATTCAGCTCAAATGTACAATCATGCGCTAAAAACGCATTTAAAGCAATAAAAAGGTGATTATGGCTGTCAAACCTAAACCAAACGTTGTGCACTCAAATCTTTTGCTGTATTTAGTTTATTTTGGCATCCGGATGATGATTCTAGCATGAAATTGCTTGGGCACCTGTTAATTTTTAAGATTTTGACACATTCAGCTCAAATGTACACAATTGCTGATTATGGCTGTCAAATCTAAACCAAACGTTGTGCACTCAAATCTTTTGCTGTATTTAGTTTATTTTGGCATCCGGATGATGATTCTAGCATGAAATTGCTTGGGCACCTGTTAATTTTTAAGATTTTGACACATTCAGCTCAAATGTACAATCATGCGCTAAAAACGCATTTAAAGCAATAAAAAGGTGATTATGGCTGTCAAACCTAAACCAAACGTTGTGCACTCAAATCTTTTGCTGTATTTAGTTTATTTTGGCATCCGGATGATGATTCTAGCATGAAATTGCTTGGGCACCTGTTAATTTTTAAGATTTTGACACATTCAGCTCAAATGTACACAATTGCTGATTATGGCTGTCAAATCTAAACCAAACGTTGTGCACTCAAATCTTTTGCTGTATTTAGTTTATTTTGGCATCCGGATGATGATTCTAGCATGAAATTGCTTGGGCACTTGTTAATTTTTAAGATTTTGACACATTCAGCTCAAATGTACAATCATGCGCTAAAAACGCATTTAAAGCAATAAAAAGGTGATTATGGCTGTCAAACCTAAACCAAACGTTGTGCACTCAAATCTTTTGCTGTATTTAGTTTATTTTGGCATCCGGATGATGATTCTAGCATGAAATTGCTTGGGCACCTGTTAATTTTTAAGATTTTGACACATTCAGCTCAAATGTACACAATTGCTGATTATGGCTGTCAAATCTAAACCAAACGTTGTGCACTCAAATCTTTTGCTGTATTTAGTTTATTTTGGCATCCGGATGATGATTCTAGCATGAAATTGCTTGGGCACTTGTTAATTTTTAAGATTTTGACACATTCAGCTCAAATGTACAATCATGCGCTAAAAACGCATTTAAAGCAATAAAAAGGTGATTATGGCTGTCAAACCTAAACCAAACGTTGTGCACTCAAATCTTTTGCTGTATTTAGTTTATTTTGGCATCCGGATGATGATTCTAGCATGAAATTGCTTGGGCACCTGTTAATTTTTAAGATTTTGACACATTCAGCTCAAATGTACACAATTGCTGATTATGGCTGTCAAATCTAAACCAAACGTTGTGCACTCAAATCTTTTGCTGTATTTAGTTTATTTTGGCATCCGGATGATGATTCTAGCATGAAATTGCTTGGGCACCTGTTAATTTTTAAGATTTTGACACATTCAGCTCAAATGTACAATCATGCGCTAAAAACGCATTTAAAGCAATAAAAAGGTGATTATGGCTGTCAAACCTAAACCAAACGTTGTGCACTCAAATCTTTTGCTGTATTTAGTTTATTTTGGCATCCGGATGATGATTCTAGCATGAAATTGCTTGGGCACCTGTTAATTTTTAAGATTTTGACACATTCAGCTCAAATGTACACAATTGCTGATTATGGCTGTCAAATCTAAACCAAACGTTGTGCACTCAAATCTTTTGCTGTATTTAGTTTATTTTGGCATCCGGATGATGATTCTAGCATGAAATTGCTTGGGCACTTGTTAATTTTTAAGATTTTGACACATTCAGCTCAAATGTACAATCATGCGCTAAAAACGCATTTAAAGCAATAAAAAGGTGATTATGGCTGTCAAACCTAAACCAAACGTTGTGCACTCAAATCTTTTGCTGTATTTAGTTTATTTTGGCATCCAGATGATGATTCTAGCATGAAATTGCTTGGGCACCTGTTAATTTTTAAGATTTTGACACATTCAGCTCAAATGTACACAATTGCTGATTATGGCTGTCAAATCTAAACCAAACGTTGTGCACTGAAATCTTTTGCTGTATTTAGTTTATTTTGGCATCCGGATGATGATTCTAGCATGAAATTGCTTGGGCACCTGTTAATTTTTAAGATTTTGACACATTCAGCTCAAATGTACAATCATGCGCTAAAAACGCATTTAAAGCAATAAAAAGGTGATTATGGCTGTCAAACCTAAACCAAACATTGTGCACTCAAATCTTTTGCTGTATTTAGTTTATTTTGGCATCCGGATGATGATTCTAGCATGAAATTGCTTGGGCACCTGTTAATTTTTAAGATTTTGACACATTCAGCTCAAATGTACACAATTGCTGATTATGGCTGTCAAATCTAAACCAAACGTTGTGCACTCAAATCTTTTGCTGTATTTAGTTTATTTTGGCATCCGGATGATGATTCTAGCATGAAATTGCTTGGGCACCTGTTAATTTTTAAGATTTTGACACATTCAGCTCAAATGTACAATCATGCGCTAAAAACGCATTTAAAGCAATAAAAAGGTGATTATGGCTGTCAAACCTAAACCAAACGTTGTGCACTCAAATCTTTTGCTATATTTAGTTTATTTTGGCATCCGGATGATGATTCTAGCATGAAATTGCTTGGGCACCTGTTAATTTTTAAGATGTTGACACATTCAGCTCAAATGTACAATCATGCGCTAAAAACGCATTTAAAGCAATAAAAAGGTGATTATGGCTGTCAAACCTAAACCAAACGTTGTGCACTCAAATCTTTTGCTGTATTTAGTTTATTTTGGCATCCGGATGATGATTCTAGCATGAAATTGCTTGGGCACCTGTTAATTTTTAAGATTTTGACACATTCAGCTCAAATGTACACAATTGCTGATTATGGCTGTCAAATCTAAACCAAACGTTGTGCACTCAAATCTTTTGCTGTATTTAGTTTATTTTGGCATCCGGATGATGATTCTAGCATGAAATTGCTTGGGCACCTGTTAATTTTTAAGATTTTGACACATTCAGCTCAAATGTACAATCATGCGCTACAAACGCATTTAAAGCAATAAAAAGGTGATTATGGCTGTCAAACCTAAACCAAACGTTGTGCACTCAAATCTTTTGCTATATTTAGTTTATTTTGGCATCCGGATGATGATTCTAGCATGAAATTGCTTGGGCACCTGTTAATTTTTAAGATTTTGACACATTCAGCTCAAATGTACACAATTGCTGATTATGGCTGTCAAATCTAAACCAAACGTTGTGCACTCAAATCTTTTGCTGTATTTAGTTTATTTTGGCATCCGGATGATGATTCTAGCATGAAATTGCTTGGGCACCTGTTAATTTTTAAGATTTTGACACATTCAGCTCAAATGTACAATCATGCGCTAAAAACGCATTTAAAGCAATAAAAAGGTGATTATGGCTGTCAAACCTAAACCAAACGTTGTGCACTCAAATCTTTTGCTGTATTTAGTTTATTTTGGCATCCGGATGATGATTCTAGCATGAAATTGCTTGGGCACCTGTTAATTTTTAAGATTTTGACACATTCAGCTCAAATGTACACAATTGCTGATTATGGCTGTCAAATCTAAACCAAACGTTGTGCACTCAAATCTTTTGCTGTATTTAGTTTATTTTGGCATCCGGATGATGATTCTAGCATGAAATTGCTTGGGCACCTGTTAATTTTTAAGATTTTGACACATTCAGCTCAAATGTACACAATTGCTGATTATGGCTGTCAAATCTAAACCAAACGTTGTGCACTCAAATCTTTTGCTGTATTTAGTTTATTTTGGCATCCGGATGATGATTCTAGCATGAAATTGCTTGGGCACCTGTTAATTTTTAAGATTTTGACACATTCAGCTCAAATGTACAATCATGCGCTACAAACGCATTTAAAGCAATAAAAAGGTGATTATGGCTGTCAAACCTAAACCAAACGTTGTGCACTCAAATCTTTTGCTATATTTAGTTTATTTTGGCATCCGGATGATGATTCTAGCATGAAATTGCTTGGGCACCTGTTAATTTTTAAGATTTTGACACATTCAGCTCAAATGTACACAATTGCTGATTATGGCTGTCAAATCTAAACCAAACGTTGTGCACTCAAATCTTTTGCTGTATTTAGTTTATTTTGGCATCCGGATGATGATTCTAGCATGAAATTGCTTGGGCACCTGTTAATTTTTAAGATTTTGACACATTCAGCTCAAATGTACAATCATGCGCTAAAAACGCATTTAAAGCAATAAAAAGGTGATTATGGCTGTCAAACCTAAACCAAACGTTGTGCACTCAAATCTTTTGCTGTATTTAGTTTATTTTGGCATCCGGATGATGATTCTAGCATGAAATTGCTTGGGCACCTGTTAATTTTTAAGATTTTGACACATTCAGCTCAAATGTACACAATTGCTGATTATGGCTGTCAAATCTAAACCAAACGTTGTGCACTCAAATCTTTTGCTGTATTTAGTTTATTTTGGCATCCGGATGATGATTCTAGCATGAAATTGCTTGGGCACCTGTTAATTTTTAAGATTTTGACACATTCAGCTCAAATGTACAATCATGCGCTACAAACGCATTTAAAGCAATAAAAAGGTGATTATGGCTGTCAAACCTAAACCAAACGTTGTGCACTCAAATCTTTTGCTATATTTAGTTTATTTTGGCATCCGGATGATGATTCTAGCATGAAATTGCTTGGGCACCTGTTAATTTTTAAGATGTTGACACATTCAGCTCAAATGTACAATCATGCGCTAAAAACGCATTTAAAGCAATAAAAAGGTGATAGAGAGAGTAAGGCGCGCCCGTTTTAGTCAGTTGCGATCATAAGGATGATTTACGACCTAATTCGCTTTGATGTCCGGCTTTGATGTCCTTTGATGTCCTTTGATGAAACAATAAAAATGATCGATCGGAGGTCAAGAGGTCACGATCAAAGGCCTATGATGACGTAAGATGAAAGGGAACGGTAAAAATGAGGGACCGGAGGTCAAGAGGTCACGATCAAAGACTATTTTTTTTTTTGATGTAAGGAAAAACGTTAAAAATAATAGGATTTCAAAGAGAGGCGTGCTCCTGGTTGTCCGTGCTGTGTGTTCGTGTGCAACATGTGGATGAGGGGAGGGTGGAAAGGAAATGGCCGCCGAGGAGTGGGGGCCCGTGCTGTGTAGCGTGTGTAGCGTGATGAAAAATGAATCGACCGTGATAACCCTCTAAGGAGGAGGAATGAGACCTCCCGGAGATGATAGAGACCCGCTTTTGATAAAATGAAGCGCCGTGGTAGGCCTCTGATTCTTCCCGTGAGAGAGGAATTGGGGGGTGTCAAGGTCAAAAGATCTCTGTCATATTTTAAAAAGGAGATGTGACTTACCTCTTTGTTCGTCGGGGCATATGGTCAGGAGGAAAGCGGTAGATAAACAAAAAAAAATAGGTGGGAATGACGATTGTTTTATGAGCTTTTTTTTCTTTTTTCTTCCTTCCAGATGTTAAAAAACATACGCGCGCATACACAGACTCATATTTTTTTCTTCCTTCCAGATGTTAAAAAACATACGCGCGCATACACAGACTTGTATTGGAATAAGATGTATGAATAAAAGCAGACTTGTATTGAAATAAGATGTATGAATAAAAGAATGAAAAAGAATGACGAAGGCTCGACTCTTTCTTTTTTTTAAAAAGGAAAAAAAAAATATGTAGGAGGGGCTTTTCGATACAGACATTTTTGTAAGAGTGAATCTAACACATTCATACCTTGAGATCTGGAGAGAGACGGGGCGAATTATGATTATGGAAACTTTCGTGACATTGCAAGTCCGACATTCCTTAAAACCAAGAATTGGACCGCAGCAGCTCTTTTTACGGAGATTTCAACGGCCTACAAAGGAGACGCTGGAAGTACGCTGGGCCCTGGATGAAAAAACTTCATGGGGGTATCGATTTTATTATAAAATCGGAGAGGTTTCATTTTTTATGGAATACGATGGGAATGATAATATTTTTCCAAACGGCCCGTTTACACTGAATTCTAACGACTGGGCCGTGTTGAATGAACTTATCCCGAAAGTCATAAGAGATTTTATTCTTTCTTATACAGAAGGCGGGGAATTAATATTTACTTGGCTATCGCGTACCTCGAATTTTGGACGATGGTATTTTAGAGTGATGATTGAACATTGTAATATGCTGAATAATGAAAACACCACAAGACCTCGGGTAATGAAATCGTTGGAAGAGGAAGCGGGTGACTATGAACGGCAAGTAATGAAACAACATCAAGATGAGAATGCGGAACAGAGTTTGGTTGATGAGGATGAGGAAGAGGAGAAAAGGGGACTCTGCATGACCCCTATAGATAAATGTAAAAATCCTGATCATTTTTATCTTACGTTAGAATGCTTTAATACTGAATGCGGGGTGTTCTATCGACTTCTTACCATCCCATTGTGTGAATGGGACGAGAAGATACGACTTAAGGAATCTATCAAGATTACCGAACTCTTTTATTCTTGTCGTCAATGGGTTAATTTTGTAGGCACGAAAAAACCCTTGATATTTGATTAGCGGCCCTTTTAGAAAAACCTCCTCATCCCCCAAGCACACTTTGAACCAGCCTCCCCCCTCCTCCTCCGCCCCCTTCTCTCCCTTCCTTGTGTCAAATGAAGCAGCCTCCCCCCCCCCTCCTCCTCCCCCTTCTCTCCCTTCCTTGTGTCAAATGAAGCAGCCTTCCCCCTCCTCCTCCTCCCCCTTCTCTCCCTTCCTTGTGTCAAATGAAGCCCACCGCCCTCAAGAGCCCTCAAGATCCCTCCCACCCTTTCTTGCAGCCGTCTTTTCACTAATATAAGGAGAGACGTATCAGCTGTTGCTGGACAGAAACTTTGTTCTCCGAGAAAAAGTTTTTTTTCTACCTCTTTTAAAAAAAAAAAAAAAAAAAAAAAAAAAAAAAAAAAATGTCTCGACCCAACGCGCTGCCTGTGAGACGTGCTTTGTTTGAGGACAAAGTATCCGTCGCTGTGCAAACAGATGCTTGGCCCGCTGATAGAGTATCGGTCGGCGTTCAGACAGCGTACGAGGATCCGATTCTCATTGAATGTTCGGACGATGAAGGATGCGTGATGGACGACGCATGCGCCGTGGGTTCAACATCCGAAGATGGCGGAGCGACTTCAGGGACGCTTATTGCGGAAGCTGCTTTGGAGACGCCACCCAGCGAGGCCGCACCGACCGATGACAAGGAGACGACCTTCGTGGAAGCTGTTTTGCAATGCTGCTGTCGCGACTCCGCATCAGACGATGATGAAGAAGATATCGATGAGATTATAGCGTGTGAAAATGCTAATTTTGCTACCGGTCATTCGATTGATGACAATCGGTCGAATGCGTGTGTTGGAATACCGACTGCTGATGAAACGGCTGTGGAGTTTGACAATGAGGAATACGGACAGGCTAATTTAGCCGCCGATCATTCGTTTGATGACCATCAATCGACGGCGGGTGATAAAAGGGCAGCGCGCATGGAAGATGGTGGCGGAGGAGATTTTAATGGTCTTATTCCTCCGATGACTCCGCCTAATTCACCCGCTAGCGACAACGCTGAGGCGTCAACTCCGAGACGCGCGCTGCTCCGACCCCGTCAGCCGTACATCTGTGATGAAGATTTGACGGCGGTGATCGACGCTGCAGAGGCCATTCCACATCGGTCAATCGAGGAAGAAAAGTTATTTTGGAATTATCCCCCTAACGAATGGGTGAATGATGGTTCTTATGATTGTATTAAGCAAACAGTGAGTTACATGTTGAGGTTTGCGATGATGAAATATGCTAAAGAAATCTGTGTAGGTTGTAACACCGAGCATTTGATGCAGCCTCGGCATTCATGCATCTTTTCTGAACAAGAATCTTTCTATCTCGCTAGAAATTTTTCAGGAATCGAAGCTACACTTTTTAACGGCCGATTCATCTCTACCATCCAACGTGTGCTGAAATTGATGAAATATCCGGGAAATATCACCACGATTACAGCAGCAACACGACACATCTTGATTGATTATGCTCATGAGTCTGACGTGTTTGACCGTATTGAAGAAGTAACACACAGAGGCTGGAGAGGTTCATTTCTCCCTAGAACAATAGATCTGATCTACACCTGGTATACTTTGTAAAAAAAAAAAAAAAAAAAAAAAAATGGGGAATCTTTTCCGAAAGTTGACTATTCGCTATTACGGCGTGCATAATTGGGCAGAAATTTTAGAGAGATCGATTCTGTACGCGCCCGATAGCGATGTGTCTCTTGAAAAAATGTCATCTGTTATGCAAAAAGTGAGATCTTTGTCAAATGCGTTGTTTAATGAGCCGTGGGATTCTGTTGTACGAAATGTGATTGAAATGGATCAAGCCAATATATCTTTAACAATTGAATCGATTTTAAATGTTTGGTGCAACGATGATGTGAATGTGGGGCATTTGGCAGCGATCATGACTTTGTATGTTGATTGTGCAAAGTACAAAATAGAAAAAAATCTCCCCTTGAACCTGTCTGAGGATTTGAATAAATTTCAACGTGTTATCGAGTTAAAAGTACAACCCCATGTGTTATTCCACTTGCTTAGTCATATTAATTCTTAGCTAAAGTTGCATGTTTTTTCTTTTTACGGAGATTAGTGTTGTATATCTTTATATGTAACCGTTTTTTATATGAAAGTGTTGTATATCTTCATATGTAACCGTTTTGCAAATTAAAAAAACAAATGCGTCCGTCTCTTTTCAATATGTATTGGTTCACAAAAAAAATCTTACTATCAGACTCTGACAGCAGGTTTGTACAACCACACGCGCACAAAGGTCACCAAAGGTCACCCCAGGTCTCCACATCCACACCCTCCCCCACAGACAATCACAACTTTGTACAAAAGCACAACGTCCCCCACAGACAACCACAACTTTGTACAAAAGCACAACGTTACCATCTATTGACAAATAAAGGTAGTGCTACGTGTTATAATTTCTGTCTATACGATTTTCATCGAATGTCTCTATGTATTTTTGTTGTTGTTTAAGTTTTTGAGCTGTTGTATATAAGATTGCGTTGTATATAAGAATTTTACCCTCTCTCACGTTTTTTGTGATATTTAAAAAAAAACTATTAAATATACTGGTTTTTTTTTTTTGTTTTTCTTAAACTGATTTATGAAAAGGACTTGTAATCACAAACGTTTTTTTTTTAAACAGTAACTGATTGAGGAGGAGGAGGAGGAGGAGGAGGAGGAGGGGGGAGGCTGGTTCAAAGTGCGCATGTGTGCATGCGTGTGTAGGGGCGTCTGTGTTTTTTTTTTCCTAGGGGAGTGGTAAAACAGCCTTTGAAAGTGTTTGTTATACGATGCTTCGGTCTGAAGTGTACTACTTTGTAGGCGCTTACAAATAATTTTATACATTCTTTTTTAAAAAGAGAGAAATGTAGGTATGAATGTTCGAGCCTGTTAAAATGCAACGAACTTTATACTTGATTTAGACCTTATTCTTTAATTTACTAGGGCAAGTCTGTGTTTTCTCCTAGGGGAGTAGTAAAACAGCCTTTGAAAGTGTTTGTTATACGATGCTTCGGTCTGAAGTGTACTACTTTGTAGGCGCTTACAAATAATTTTATACATTCTTTTTTAAAAAGAGAGAAATGTAGGTATGAATGTTCGAGCCTGTTAAAATACAGCGAACTTTATACTTGATTTAGACCTTATTCTTTAATTTACTAGGGCAAGTCTGTGTTTTTTTCCTAGGGGAGTAGTAAAACAGCCTTTGAAAGTGTTTGTTATACGATGCTTCGGTCTGAAGTGTACTACTTTGTAGTCGCTTACAAATAATTTTATACATTCTTTTTTAAAAAGAGAGAAAATGTAGGTATGAATGTTCGAGCCTGTTAAAATGCAGCGAACTTTATACTTGATTTAGACCTTATTCTTTAATTTACTAGGGCAATGTATTGTAGGGATCATACTTTTTGAAATCTTTGTATTCGAAATAAGAGATCCGAAGTCTTTGTGAGTTTTTTTTTTTTAAATATTTAGAATTACCTCTTGTTAATTTAGCCTATAAGATATTATTGAATATGATAGTCTGCAAGATTAGCTATGCTAAATCACCCCCTGGGGCTAAAACACAAAACTACAAGATTTAACCAGAGCGTAGCAATCTACCGCGAGAATCTTTTTAATCTTATAGCTGCTCTTTGCAATTTACCTAAACATATCGTGAACAAACGTGTATCTTGTCTGACTATGAGAGATTTAACTTTTGATTGAACGATTTATTTTTCCCTACGAATCGCGCTTACTGTTTGAAGGTACGCGTAGGTAAACAATTTTTTACACATCGGGACTCTTTAATTTACCTACTACGAGAATACGCAAAGTCTAACCAGTAAGGCCGGAGGCAGGACTCGATCTCACAACCCTCTTATGCTAAGAAGTCAGCTAACGTACCGCCCCTGATTGTGAAATAACGGCTGCTATATTACTTAATTTGATTGAATAATATTATTTAAGACGTCTAACGCTTTAAAACAGCGACATCATTCCAACAAAAATATTATTCGTACTATATTGTTTTTTAAAATAGCTTCTGAGTTCTCATAATAGATGCCCGATGACGCTATTTTATACCTTTATGTTTTTCTTACCGGTATGATTAACTTGTATTACATTTATGACGTCTCGCTATCATCTTAAAACACATCTCTGACAAAAACAAAAAAAAAAAACAAAAAAAAAAACAAAAACAAAAACATCTATCTTTATATCGTTTTAAGACGGCCGGTGTATTTTGTACAAATAATATATGGATACTTATTGATTTCTGATCAATTTTTACTCGTACATTTATCTGCTTTTGCTTTTAAGGGTATGTTAGTTACTTGTATATGAGTGTATATTCTAACTTTCTCATTCACTTCTTGGTTCTATTCCATCACCCCTGCGAGACCGGACACATGTACTTCTTTCACTTCATCCAATGTTTGAGTGGCTTACATCATCTCAGCAGGCTGAGACGGAGCAGTGAATCTCTTGAACAGTGACCCCTCCTTGCCCAAATTGCGACAGACTGACTGACACGTAACACTTTAGTGCGAAGCACGGAGCACTTTCTTTTGTTCTTTATTATTATTAGTTAGCCGGAATTGTTTTTGGTATTTATTTATTATTATTCATTATTTTTAGTATTTGTTATGTATGTTCTTTTTTTTATGTTTATTGGTTTAATGCCTGTTTGTTTGTTTTTTTAACTTGCCCCTCGAGGACAAATAAAGCGTTTTTGAATTGGATTGAATATTTAAATACTTGTGGTATTTACTCATTTTTAAGTTATTTGGTTTACTTTGTATCATTTTAAGGTGTATGATTTATTTTATGTTAATCATATGCGGATACTTATTTACACATCTACTTCTTATTCATTTCAGATCAATTTTTATTTTGTATATTTACCTACTTTTGATATTAAGTTTACGATGGCGATGGCTCAGGCTGTTTGAAGGCTCTGTATAAATAAAAACTTGAGTTAGTTAGGTACTGTTTTTTATATATAAAGTCAAATGAATACCTTTATGAAACTTTTTAGTTCTCCTTACGGTTTACTATGAAATATTTCAAAATACTCGAATCAAGGAGACTCTCTGACTTTCATTTTTAAAAAAATCTGTTGTTTTAGCGCCACCAACCTTTTTTTTTTTTTTAAATCTACGCCCCCTGTGGGGGTCTCGTGCTCATAAAAGTATTTAACCGCTCCCCCTTCAAGAAAAAAAACTAACATCGCGAACGTTTGACGACCTTTGAGGAGATTAACCAGTGCCGCCACCGCCACCTTCGGAGGATCGTGTTAGAACGTTCTGGACATCTCCACGACTCTCCAGAAGGATGCAGACTTTCTGCGAGCCGTCAAATCTTACTACATTAAGTCCTGAGCGATTGGACGATGAAGAGGATGAGGCAAACGTAACCTTTATCAACGGGTCCTTCCGGAGTTCCAGCCCCATTACCGCTTGCAACTTGCCATCAACATCGTCCGCTGACTTCGGGTCTACGGCATCCGTCCCGGTAAACTATTTTTGATGAATCGACGTAGCCTAATAACGTTAAGAATAATAATAATAATAAAATCGGAGGGTTATCTACGTTTATATTTACAGACGTCAGACCCTATTGCTGAGGAAGAGGAGAACACCCCGCCGCTCGTGTCTCCTCAAACCGACGATCGCCGGACTGAGGACGGTACGGAAAGTGACGTTTCCTCTCTTGAGACCTCCGTGGACGACGACTCGCTGACCAGTCTACCGCCGGCTTCTGCCGGACCTAAGGAGAGGGAGGGTGAATTAGTTTGGGAATATTCGCCAGATGTCTGGGTAATAAATGCAAGATATAATTGTATTAAGCAGACTGTTAGCTATATGTTAATGAGCGCTATCCATAAATATAGCAGTGAGAATTGCTACGGATGTGATTTAAAATTACCGAGCCAATTAAGACATCCTTGCTTATTTTATGATCGGGAACCGTATTATCTTGCTAGAAATTTTGACGGTATCGTGAAACTACTATGTAACGGACGTTTTCTGTCAACGATTCATCGTATCTTAACCATAACCCACCGTGAGACGACTACCGAGGAAGTCCGACGCATCGTAGAATTTGTGCTACACGACTACGTTCATGAGCGTATGGTGTTAGACAGAATTAAGGTCGTTCTCGATAACTGTTGGGACGGAGGACTGAGCCGTGAACAGCTAGATCTGATCGCAGATTGGTACCTGTGAGATGGGGAATCTTTTTCGAAAGCTGATGATTCGATATTACTACAACGTGCATAATTGGATAGAAATTATAGAGAAAAGCATTTTACATACATCCGATGAGAACAAAACTGTCGAAAAAATGATCTCGATGAATGAAATAGTAAGATCTTTATCACCCAAGTTATTTGAAGAACCGTGGGATATATTAGTAAAACATGCGCTTGATCGAAATCGTGTAAACATTACTAACACGATGGAATATGTACTGAATAATTGGTGTAACCATGATATTAAAGCGGGACATTTGGTGACCGTCATGACCTTGTTTATTGACTGTGCTAAATATTGTCACGACAACGACGAGTCTTTTAATCTAAAAAATGAATTGAAAAACTTCCAAACTGTTATTGAAAGCAAGGTGCGCCCCTGTGTTTTATTTGATGTGCTTTATAATGTATCACCTTTTTAGAATCATGTCTTTTTGTTGACGTCCCATGTAACTAAATAAAAGATATATCTGTGTGGATTAAAATCATGTTTGTCATTTGTTTTCTTATCGAGTTTTAGACCTACGTCGGAGCGCGGAAGTGGGGGACGGGTAGGAATAAAAAACTATCAAACTTCTAGTGATAAAGAGTTCTTTAGTTTCTCTTTTTAAGACAAAAAAAAAAAAAAAAAAAAAAAGGTTGGTGGCGCTAAAACAACAGATTTTTTTAAAAATGAAAGTCAGAGAGTCTCCTTGATTCGAGTATTTTGAAATATTTCATAGTAAACCGTAAGGAGAACTAAAAAGTTTCATAAAGGTATTCATTTGACTTTATATATAAAAAACAGTACCTAACTAACTCAAGTTTTTATTTATACAGAGCCTTCAAACAGCCTGAGCCATCGCCATCGTAAACTTAATATCAAAAGTAGGTAAATATACAAAATAAAAATTGATCTGAAATGAATAAGAAGTAGATGTGTAAATAAGTATCCGCATATGATTAACATAAAATAAATCATACACCTTAAAATGATACAAAGTAAACCAAATAACTTAAAAATGAGTAAATACCACAAGTATTTAAATATTCAATCCAATTCAAAAACGCTTTATTTGTCCTCGAGGGGCAAGTTAAAAAAACAAACAAACAGGCATTAAACCAATAAACATAAAAAAAAAGAACATACATAACAAATACTAAAAATAATAAATAATAATAAATAAATACCAAAAACAATTCCGGCTAACTAATAATAATAAAGAACAAAAGAAAGTGCTCCGTGCTTCGCACTAAAGTGTTACGTGTCAGTCAGTCTGTCGCAATTTGGGCAAGGAGGGGTCACTGTTCAAGAGATTCACTGCTCCGTCTCAGCCTGCTGAGATGATGTAAGCCACTCAAACATTGGATGAAGTGAAAGAAGTACATGTGTCCGGTCTCGCAGGGGTGATGGAATAGAACCAAGAAGTGAATGAGAAAGTTAGAATATACACTCATATACAAGTAACTAACATACCCTTAAAAGCAAAAGCAGATAAATGTACGAGTAAAAATTGATCAGAAATCAATAAGTATCCATATATTATTTGTACAAAATACACCGGCCGTCTTAAAACGATATAAAGATAGATGTTTTTGTTTTGTTTTTTTGTTTTTGTTTTGTTTTGTTTTTTTGTCAGAGATGTGTTTTAAGATGATAGCGAGACGTCATAAATGTAATACAAGTTAATCATACCGGTAAGAAAAACATAAAGGTATAAAATAGCGTCATCGGGCATCTATTATGAGAACTCAGAAGCTATTTTAAAAAACAATATAGTACGAATAATATTTTTGTTGGAATGATGTCGCTGTTTTAAAGCGTTAGACGTCTTAAATAATATTATTCAATCAAATTAAGTAATATAGCAGCCGTTATTTCACAATCAGGGGCGGTACGTTAGCTGACTTCTTAGCATAAGAGGGTTGTGAGATCGAGTCCTGCCTCCGGCCTTACTGGTTAGACTTTGCGTATTCTCGTAGTAGGTAAATTAAAGAGTCCCGATGTGTAAAAAATTGTTTACCTACGCGTACCTTCAAACAGTAAGCGCGATTCGTAGGGAAAAATAAATCGTTCAATCAAAAGTTAAATCTCTCATAGTCAGACAAGATACACGTTTGTTCACGATATGTTTAGGTAAATTGCAAAGAGCAGCTATAAGATTAAAAAGATTCTCGCGGTAGATTGCTACGCTCTGGTTAAATCTTGTAGTTTTGTGTTTTAGCCCCAGGGGGTGATTTAGCATAGCTAATCTTGCAGACTATCATATTCAATAATATCTTATAGGCTAAATTAACAAGAGGTAATTCTAAATATTTAAAAAAAAAAAACTCACAAAGACTTCGGATCTCTTATTTCGAATACAAAGATTTCAAAAAGTATGATCCCTACAATACATTGCCCTAGTAAATTAAAGAATAAGGTCTAAATCAAGTATAAAGTTCGCTGCATTTTAACAGGCTCGAACATTCATACCTACATTTTCTCTCTTTTTAAAAAAGAATGTATAAAATTATTTGTAAGCGACTACAAAGTAGTACACTTCAGACCGAAGCATCGTATAACAAACACTTTCAAAGGCTGTTTTACTACTCCCCTAGGAAAAAAACACAGACTTGCCCTAGTAAATTAAAGAATAAGGTCTAAATCAAGTATAAAGTTCGCTGTATTTTAACAGGCTCGAACATTCATACCTACATTTCTCTCTTTTTAAAAAAGAATGTATAAAATTATTTGTAAGCGCCTACAAAGTAGTACACTTCAGACCGAAGCATCGTATAACAAACACTTTCAAAGGCTGTTTTACTACTCCCCTAGGAGAAAACACAGACTTGCCCTAGTAAATTAAAGAATAAGGTCTAAATCAAGTATAAAGTTCGTTGCATTTTAACAGGCTCGAACATTCATACCTACATTTCTCTCTTTTTAAAAAAGAATGTATAAAATTATTTGTAAGCGCCTACAAAGTAGTACACTTCAGACCGAAGCATCGTATAACAAACACTTTCAAAGGCTGTTTTACCACTCCCCTAGGAAAAAAAAAACACAGACGCCCCTACACACGCATGCACACATGCGCACTTTGAACCAGCCTCCCCCCTCCTCCTCCTCCTCCTCCTCCTCCTCCTCAATCAGTTACTGTTTAAAAAAAAAACGTTTGTGATTACAAGTCCTTTTCATAAATCAGTTTAAGAAAAACAAAAACAAAAAACCAGTATATTTAATAGTTTTTTTTTAAATATCACAAAAAACGTGAGAGAGGGTAAAATTCTTATATACAACGCAATCTTATATACAACAGCTCAAAAACTTAAACAACAACAAAAATACATAGAGACATTCGATGAAAATCGTATAGACAGAAATTATAACACGTAGCACTACCTTTATTTGTCAATAGATGGTAACGTTGTGCTTTTGTACAAAGTTGTGGTTGTCTGTGGGGGACGTTGTGCTTTTGTACAAAGTTGTGATTGTCTGTGGGGGAGGGTGTGGATGTGGAGACCTGGGGTGACCTTTGGTGACCTTTGTGCGCGTGTGGTTGTACAAACCTGCTGTCAGAGTCTGATAGTAAGATTTTTTTTGTGAACCAATACATATTGAAAAGAGACGGACGCATTTGTTTTTTTAATTTGCAAAACGGTTACATATGAAGATATACAACACTTTCATATAAAAAACGGTTACATATAAAGATATACAACACTAATCTCCGTAAAAAGAAAAAACATGCAACTTTAGCTAAGAATTAATATGACTAAGCAAGTGGAATAACACATGGGGTTGTACTTTTAACTCGATAACACGTTGAAATTTATTCAAATCCTCAGACAGGTTCAAGGGGAGATTTTTTTCTATTTTGTACTTTGCACAATCAACATACAAAGTCATGATCGCTGCCAAATGCCCCACATTCACATCATCGTTGCACCAAACATTTAAAATCGATTCAATTGTTAAAGATATATTGGCTTGATCCATTTCAATCACATTTCGTACAACAGAATCCCACGGCTCATTAAACAACGCATTTGACAAAGATCTCACTTTTTGCATAACAGATGACATTTTTTCAAGAGACACATCGCTATCGGGCGCGTACAGAATCGATCTCTCTAAAATTTCTGCCCAATTATGCACGCCGTAATAGCGAATAGTCAACTTTCGGAAAAGATTCCCCATTTTTTTTTTTTTTTTTTTTTTTTTTACAAAGTATACCAGGTGTAGATCAGATCTATTGTTCTAGGGAGAAATGA
Source organism: Festucalex cinctus (assembly GCF_051991245.1). NCBI lineage: Eukaryota > Metazoa > Chordata > Actinopteri > Syngnathiformes > Syngnathidae > Festucalex > Festucalex cinctus. The sequence continues at coordinate 218,463 of NC_135414.1, forward strand.
ACCTCTCCAGCCTCTGTGTGTTACTTCTTCAATACGGTCAAACACGTCAGACTCATGAGCATAATCAATCAAGATGTGTCGTGTTGCTGCTGTAATCGTGGTGATATTTCCCGGATATTTCATCAATTTCAGCACACGTTGGATGGTAGAGATGAATCGGCCGTTAAAAAGTGTAGCTTCGATTCCTGAAAAATTTCTAGCGAGATAGAAAGATTCTTGTTCAGAAAAGATGCATGAATGCCGAGGCTGCATCAAATGCTCGGTGTTACAACCTACACAGATTTCTTTAGCATATTTCATCATCGCAAACCTCAACATGTAACTCACTGTTTGCTTAATACAATCATAAGAACCATCATTCACCCATTCGTTAGGGGGATAATTCCAAAATAACTTTTCTTCCTCGATTGACCGATGTGGAATGGCCTCTGCAGCGTCGATCACCGCCGTCAAATCTTCATCACAGATGTACGGCTGACGGGGTCGGAGCAGCGCGCGTCTCGGAGTTGACGCCTCAGCGTTGTCGCTAGCGGGTGAATTAGGCGGAGTCATCGGAGGAATAAGACCATTAAAATCTCCTCCGCCACCATCTTCCATGCGCGCTGCCCTTTTATCACCCGCCGTCGATTGATGGTCATCAAACGAATGATCGGCGGCTAAATTAGCCTGTCCGTATTCCTCATTGTCAAACTCCACAGCCGTTTCATCAGCAGTCGGTATTCCAACACACGCATTCGACCGATTGTCATCAATCGAATGACCGGTAGCAAAATTAGCATTTTCACACGCTATAATCTCATCGATATCTTCTTCATCATCGTCTGATGCGGAGTCGCGACAGCAGCATTGCAAAACAGCTTCCACGAAGGTCGTCTCCTTGTCATCGGTCGGTGCGGCCTCGCTGGGTGGCGTCTCCAAAGCAGCTTCCGCAATAAGCGTCCCTGAAGTCGCTCCGCCATCTTCGGATGTTGAACCCACGGCGCATGCGTCGTCCATCACGCATCCTTCATCGTCCGAACATTCAATGAGAATCGGATCCTCGTACGCTGTCTGAACGCCGACCGATACTCTATCAGCGGGCCAAGCATCTGTTTGCACAGCGACGGATACTTTGTCCTCAAACAAAGCGCGTCTCACAGGCAGCGCGTTGGGTCGAGACATTTTTTTTTTTTTTTTTTTTTTTTTTTTTTTTTTTTAAAGAGGTAGAAAAAAAACTTTTTCTCGGAGAACAAAGTTTCTGTCCAGCAACAGCTGATACGTCTCTCCTTATATTAGTGAAAAGACGGCTGCAAGAAAGGGTGGGAGGGATCTTGAGGGCTCTTGAGGGCGGTGGGCTTCATTTGACACAAGGAAGGGAGAGAAGGGGGAGGAGGAGGAGGGGGAAGGCTGCTTCATTTGACACAAGGAAGGGAGAGAAGGGGGAGGAGGAGGGGGGGGGGGGGGGGGGAAGGCTGCTTCATTTGACACAAGGAAGGGAGAGAAGGGGGCGGAGGAGGAGGGGGGAGGCTGGTTCAAAGTGTGCTTGGGGGATGAGGAGGTTTTTCTAAAAGGGCCGCTAATCAAATATCAAGGGTTTTTTCGTGCCTACAAAATTAACCCATTGACGACAAGAATAAAAGAGTTCGGTAATCTTGATAGATTCCTTAAGTCGTATCTTCTCGTCCCATTCACACAATGGGATGGTAAGAAGTCGATAGAACACCCCACATTCAGTATTAAAGCATTCTAACGTAAGATAAAAATGATCAGGATTTTTACATTTATCTATAGGGGTCATGCAGAGTCCCCTTTTCTCCTCTTCCTCATCCTCATCAACCAAACTCTGTTCCGCATTCTCATCTTGATGTTGTTTCATTACTTGCCGTTCATAGTCACCCGCTTCCTCTTCCAACGATTTCATTACCCGAGGTCTTGTGGTGTTTTCATTATTCAGCATATTACAATGTTCAATCATCACTCTAAAATACCATCGTCCAAAATTCGAGGTACGCGATAGCCAAGTAAATATTAATTCCCCGCCTTCTGTATAAGAAAGAATAAAATCTCTTATGACTTTCGGGATAAGTTCATTCAACACGGCCCAGTCGTTAGAATTCAGTGTAAACGGGCCGTTTGGAAAAATATTATCATTCCCATCGTATTCCATAAAAAATGAAACCTCTCCGATTTTATAATAAAATCGATACCCCCATGAAGTTTTTTCATCCAGGGCCCAGCGTACTTCCAGCGTCTCCTTTGTAGGCCGTTGAAATCTCCGTAAAAAGAGCTGCTGCGGTCCAATTCTTGGTTTTAAGGAATGTCGGACTTGCAATGTCACGAAAGTTTCCATAATCATAATTCGCCCCGTCTCTCTCCAGATCTCAAGGTATGAATGTGTTAGATTCACTCTTACAAAAATGTCTGTATCGAAAAGCCCCTCCTACATATTTTTTTTTTTCCTTTTTAAAAAAAAAGAAAGAGTCGAGCCTTCGTCATTCTTTTTCATTCTTTTATTCATACATCTTATTTCAATACAAGTCTGCTTTTATTCATACATCTTATTCCAATACAAGTCTGTGTATGCGCGCGTATGTTTTTTAACATCTGGAAGGAAGAAAAAAATATGAGTCTGTGTATGCGCGCGTATGTTTTTTAACATCTGGAAGGAAGAAAAAAGAAAAAAAAGCTCATAAAACAATCGTCATTCCCACCTATTTTTTTTTGTTTATCTACCGCTTTCCTCCTGACCATATGCCCCGACGAACAAAGAGGTAAGTCACATCTCCTTTTTAAAATATGACAGAGATCTTTTGACCTTGACACCCCCCAATTCCTCTCTCACGGGAAGAATCAGAGGCCTACCACAGCGCTTCATTTTATCAAAAGCGGGTCTCTATCATCTCCGGGAGGTCTCATTCCTCCTCCTTAGAGGGTTATCACGGTCGATTCATTTTTCATCACGCTACACACGCTACACAGCACGGGCCCCCACTCCTCGGCGGCCATTTCCTTTCCACCCTCCCCTCATCCACATGTTGCACACGAACACACAGCACGGACAACCAGGAGCACGCCTCTCTTTGAAATCCTATTATTTTTAACGTTTTTCCTTACATCAAAAAAAAAAAAAGTCTTTGATCGTGATCTCTTGACCTCCGGTCCCTCATTTTTACCGTTCCCTTTCATCTTACGTCATCATAGGCCTTTGATCGTGACCTCTTGACCTCCGATCGATCATTTTTATTGTTTCATCAAAGGACATCAAAGGACATCAAAGGACATCAAAGCCGGACATCAAAGCGAATTAGGTCGTAAATCATCCTTATGATCGCAACTGACTAAAACGGGCGCGCCTTACTCTCTCTGGTGATTATGGCTGTCAAACCTAAACCAAACGTTGTGCACTCAAATCTTTTGCTGTATTTAGTTTATTTTGGCATCCGGATGATGATTCTAGCATGAAATTGCTTGGGCACCTGTTAATTTTTAAGATTTTGACACATTCAGCTCAAATGTACACAATTGCTGATTATGGCTGTCAAATCTAAACCAAACGTTGTGCACTCAAATCTTTTGCTGTATTTAGTTTATTTTGGCATCCGGATGATGATTCTAGCATGAAATTGCTTGGGCACCTGTTAATTTTTAAGATTTTGACACATTCAGCTCAAATGTACAATCATGCGCTACAAACGCATTTAAAGCAATAAAAAGGTGATTATGGCTGTCAAACCTAAACCAAACGTTGTGCACTCAAATCTTTTGCTATATTTAGTTTATTTTGGCATCCGGATGATGATTCTAGCATGAAATTGCTTGGGCACCTGTTAATTTTTAAGATTTTGACACATTCAGCTCAAATGTACACAATTGCTGATTATGGCTGTCAAACCTAAACCAAACGTTGTGCACTCAAATCTTTTGCTATATTTAGTTTATTTTGGCATCCGGATGATGATTCTAGCATGAAATTGCTTGGGCACCTGTTAATTTTTAAGATTTTGACACATTCAGCTCAAATGTACAATCATGCGCTAAAAACGCATTTAAAGCAATAAAAAGGTGATTATGGCTGTCAAACCTAAACCAAACGTTGTGCACTCAAATCTTTTGCTGTATTTAGTTTATTTTGGCATCCGGATGATGATTCTAGCATGAAATTGCTTGGGCACCTGTTAATTTTTAAGATTTTGACACATTCAGCTCAAATGTACACAATTGCTGATTATGGCTGTCAAATCTAAACCAAACGTTGTGCACTCAAATCTTTTGCTGTATTTAGTTTATTTTGGCATCCGGATGATGATTCTAGCATGAAATTGCTTGGGCACCTGTTAATTTTTAAGATTTTGACACATTCAGCTCAAATGTACAATCATGCGCTAAAAACGCATTTAAAGCAATAAAAAGGTGATTATGGCTGTCAAACCTAAACCAAACGTTGTGCACTCAAATCTTTTGCTGTATTTAGTTTATTTTGGCATCCGGATGATGATTCTAGCATGAAATTGCTTGGGCACCTGTTAATTTTTAAGATTTTGACACATTCAGCTCAAATGTACACAATTGCTGATTATGGCTGTCAAATCTAAACCAAACGTTGTGCACTCAAATCTTTTGCTGTATTTAGTTTATTTTGGCGTCCGGATGATGATTCTAGCATGAAATTGCTTGGGCACCTGTTAATTTTTAAGATTTTGACATATTCAGCTCAAATGTACACAATTGCTGATTATGGCTGTCAAATCTAAACCAAACGTTGTGCACTCAAATCTTTTGCTGTATTTAGTTTATTTTGGCATCCGGATGATGATTCTAGCATGAAATTGCTTGGGCACCTGTTAATTTTTAAGATTTTGACACATTCAGCTCAAATGTACAATCATGCGCTAAAAACGCATTTAAAGCAATAAAAAGGTGATTATGGCTGTCAAACCTAAACCAAACGTTGTGCACTCAAATCTTTTGCTGTATTTAGTTTATTTTGGCATCCGGATGATGATTCTAGCATGAAATTGCTTGGGCACCTGTTAATTTTTAAGATTTTGACACATTCAGCTCAAATGTACACAATTGCTGATTATGGCTGTCAAATCTAAACCAAACGTTGTGCACTCAAATCTTTTGCTGTATTTAGTTTATTTTGGCATCCGGATGATGATTCTAGCATGAAATTGCTTGGGCACCTGTTAATTTTTAAGATTTTGACACATTCAGCTCAAATGTACAATCATGCGCTACAAACGCATTTAAAGCAATAAAAAGGTGATTATGGCTGTCAAACCTAAACCAAACGTTGTGCACTCAAATCTTTTGCTATATTTAGTTTATTTTGGCATCCGGATGATGATTCTAGCATGAAATTGCTTGGGCACCTGTTAATTTTTAAGATGTTGACACATTCAGCTCAAATGTACAATCATGCGCTAAAAACGCATTTAAAGCAATAAAAAGGTGATTATGGCTGTCAAACCTAAACCAAACGTTGTGCACTCAAATCTTTTGCTGTATTTAGTTTATTTTGGCATCCGGATGATGATTCTAGCATGAAATTGCTTGGGCACCTGTTAATTTTTAAGATTTTGACACATTCAGCTCAAATGTACACAATTGCTGATTATGGCTGTCAAATCTAAACCAAACGTTGTGCACTCAAATCTTTTGCTGTATTTAGTTTATTTTGGCATCCGGATGATGATTCTAGCATGAAATTGCTTGGGCACCTGTTAATTTTTAAGATTTTGACACATTCAGCTCAAATGTACAATCATGCGCTACAAACGCATTTAAAGCAATAAAAAGGTGATTATGGCTGTCAAACCTAAACCAAACGTTGTGCACTCAAATCTTTTGCTATATTTAGTTTATTTTGGCATCCGGATGATGATTCTAGCATGAAATTGCTTGGGCACCTGTTAATTTTTAAGATTTTGACACATTCAGCTCAAATGTACACAATTGCTGATTATGGCTGTCAAACCTAAACCAAACGTTGTGCACTCAAATCTTTTGCTATATTTAGTTTATTTTGGCATCCGGATGATGATTCTAGCATGAAATTGCTTGGGCACCTGTTAATTTTTAAGATTTTGACACATTCAGCTCAAATGTACAATCATGCGCTAAAAACGCATTTAAAGCAATAAAAAGGTGATTATGGCTGTCAAACCTAAACCAAACGTTGTGCACTCAAATCTTTTGCTGTATTTAGTTTATTTTGGCATCCGGATGATGATTCTAGCATGAAATTGCTTGGGCACCTGTTAATTTTTAAGATTTTGACACATTCAGCTCAAATGTACACAATTGCTGATTATGGCTGTCAAATCTAAACCAAACGTTGTGCACTCAAATCTTTTGCTGTATTTAGTTTATTTTGGCATCCGGATGATGATTCTAGCATGAAATTGCTTGGGCACCTGTTAATTTTTAAGATTTTGACACATTCAGCTCAAATGTACAATCATGCGCTAAAAACGCATTTAAAGCAATAAAAAGGTGATTATGGCTGTCAAACCTAAACCAAACGTTGTGCACTCAAATCTTTTGCTGTATTTAGTTTATTTTGGCATCCGGATGATGATTCTAGCATGAAATTGCTTGGGCACCTGTTAATTTTTAAGATTTTGACACATTCAGCTCAAATGTACACAATTGCTGATTATGGCTGTCAAATCTAAACCAAACGTTGTGCACTCAAATCTTTTGCTGTATTTAGTTTATTTTGGCGTCCGGATGATGATTCTAGCATGAAATTGCTTGGGCACCTGTTAATTTTTAAGATTTTGACATATTCAGCTCAAATGTACACAATTGCTGATTATGGCTGTCAAATCTAAACCAAACGTTGTGCACTCAAATCTTTTGCTGTATTTAGTTTATTTTGGCATCCGGATGATGATTCTAGCATGAAATTGCTTGGGCACCTGTTAATTTTTAAGATTTTGACACATTCAGCTAAAATGTACAATCATGCGCTAAAAACACATTTAAAGCAATAAAAAGGTGATTATGGCTGTCAAACCTAAACCAAACGTTGTGCACTCAAATCTTTTGCTGTATTTAGTTTATTTTGGCATCCGGATGATGATTCTAGCATGAAATTGCTTGGGCACCTGTTAATTTTTAAGATTTTGACACATTCAGCTCAAATGTACACAATTGCTGATTATGGCTGTCAAATCTAAACCAAACGTTGTGCACTCAAATCTTTTGCTGTATTTAGTTTATTTTGGCATCCGGATGATGATTCTAGCATGAAATTGCTTGGGCACCTGTTAATTTTTAAGATTTTGACACATTCAGCTCAAATGTACAATCATGCGCTACAAACGCATTTAATGCAATAAAAAGGTGATTATGGCTGTCAAACCTAAACCAAACGTTGTGCACTCAAATCTTTTGCTATATTTAGTTTATTTTGGCATCCGGATGATGATTCTAGCATGAAATTGCTTGGGCACCTGTTAATTTTTAAGATTTTGACACATTCAGCTCAAATGTACACAATTGCTGATTATGGCTGTCAAACCTAAACCAAACGTTGTGCACTCAAATCTTTTGCTATATTTAGTTTATTTTGGCATCCGGATGATGATTCTAGCATGAAATTGCTTGGGCACCTGTTAATTTTTAAGATTTTGACACATTCAGCTCAAATGTACAATCATGCGCTAAAAACGCATTTAAAGCAATAAAAAGGTGATTATGGCTGTCAAACCTAAACCAAACGTTGTGCACTCAAATCTTTTGCTGTATTTAGTTTATTTTGGCATCCGGATGATGATTCTAGCATGAAATTGCTTGGGCACCTGTTAATTTTTAAGATTTTGACACATTCAGCTCAAATGTACACAATTGCTGATTATGGCTGTCAAATCTAAACCAAACGTTGTGCACTCAAATCTTTTGCTGTATTTAGTTTATTTTGGCATCCGGATGATGATTCTAGCATGAAATTGCTTGGGCACCTGTTAATTTTTAAGATTTTGACACATTCAGCTCAAATGTACAATCATGCGCTAAAAACGCATTTAAAGCAATAAAAAGGTGATTATGGCTGTCAAACCTAAACCAAACGTTGTGCACTCAAATCTTTTGCTGTATTTAGTTTATTTTGGCATCCGGATGATGATTCTAGCATGAAATTGCTTGGGCACCTGTTAATTTTTAAGATTTTGACACATTCAGCTCAAATGTACACAATTGCTGATTATGGCTGTCAAATCTAAACCAAACGTTGTGCACTCAAATCTTTTGCTGTATTTAGTTTATTTTGGCGTCCGGATGATGATTCTAGCATGAAATTGCTTGGGCACCTGTTAATTTTTAAGATTTTGACATATTCAGCTCAAATGTACACAATTGCTGATTATGGCTGTCAAATCTAAACCAAACGTTGTGCACTCAAATCTTTTGCTGTATTTAGTTTATTTTGGCATCCGGATGATGATTCTAGCATGAAATTGCTTGGGCACCTGTTAATTTTTAAGATTTTGACACATTCAGCTCAAATGTACAATCATGCGCTAAAAACGCATTTAAAGCAATAAAAAGGTGATTATGGCTGTCAAACCTAAACCAAACGTTGTGCACTCAAATCTTTTGCTGTATTTAGTTTATTTTGGCATCCGGATGATGATTCTAGCATGAAATTGCTTGGGCACCTGTTAATTTTTAAGATTTTGACACATTCAGCTCAAATGTACACAATTGCTGATTATGGCTGTCAAATCTAAACCAAACGTTGTGCACTCAAATCTTTTGCTGTATTTAGTTTATTTTGGCATCCGGATGATGATTCTAGCATGAAATTGCTTGGGCACCTGTTAATTTTTAAGATTTTGACACATTCAGCTCAAATGTACAATCATGCGCTACAAACGCATTTAAAGCAATAAAAAGGTGATTATGGCTGTCAAACCTAAACCAAACGTTGTGCACTCAAATCTTTTGCTATATTTAGTTTATTTTGGCATCCGGATGATGATTCTAGCATGAAATTGCTTGGGCACCTGTTAATTTTTAAGATGTTGACACATTCAGCTCAAATGTACAATCATGCGCTAAAAACGCATTTAAAGCAATAAAAAGGTGATTATGGCTGTCAAACCTAAACCAAACGTTGTGCACTCAAATCTTTTGCTGTATTTAGTTTATTTTGGCATCCGGATGATGATTCTAGCATGAAATTGCTTGGGCACCTGTTAATTTTTAAGATTTTGACACATTCAGCTCAAATGTACACAATTGCTGATTATGGCTGTCAAATCTAAACCAAACGTTGTGCACTCAAATCTTTTGCTGTATTTAGTTTATTTTGGCATCCGGATGATGATTCTAGCATGAAATTGCTTGGGCACCTGTTAATTTTTAAGATTTTGACACATTCAGCTCAAATGTACAATCATGCGCTACAAACGCATTTAAAGCAATAAAAAGGTGATTATGGCTGTCAAACCTAAACCAAACGTTGTGCACTCAAATCTTTTGCTATATTTAGTTTATTTTGGCATCCGGATGATGATTCTAGCATGAAATTGCTTGGGCACCTGTTAATTTTTAAGATTTTGACACATTCAGCTCAAATGTACACAATTGCTGATTATGGCTGTCAAACCTAAACCAAACGTTGTGCACTCAAATCTTTTGCTATATTTAGTTTATTTTGGCATCCGGATGATGATTCTAGCATGAAATTGCTTGGGCACCTGTTAATTTTTAAGATTTTGACACATTCAGCTCAAATGTACAATCATGCGCTAAAAACGCATTTAAAGCAATAAAAAGGTGATTATGGCTGTCAAACCTAAACCAAACGTTGTGCACTCAAATCTTTTGCTGTATTTAGTTTATTTTGGCATCCGGATGATGATTCTAGCATGAAATTGCTTGGGCACCTGTTAATTTTTAAGATTTTGACACATTCAGCTCAAATGTACACAATTGCTGATTATGGCTGTCAAATCTAAACCAAACGTTGTGCACTCAAATCTTTTGCTGTATTTAGTTTATTTTGGCATCCGGATGATGATTCTAGCATGAAATTGCTTGGGCACCTGTTAATTTTTAAGATTTTGACACATTCAGCTCAAATGTACAATCATGCGCTAAAAACGCATTTAAAGCAATAAAAAGGTGATTATGGCTGTCAAACCTAAACCAAACGTTGTGCACTCAAATCTTTTGCTGTATTTAGTTTATTTTGGCATCCGGATGATGATTCTAGCATGAAATTGCTTGGGCACCTGTTAATTTTTAAGATTTTGACACATTCAGCTCAAATGTACACAATTGCTGATTATGGCTGTCAAATCTAAACCAAACGTTGTGCACTCAAATCTTTTGCTGTATTTAGTTTATTTTGGCGTCCGGATGATGATTCTAGCATGAAATTGCTTGGGCACCTGTTAATTTTTAAGATTTTGACATATTCAGCTCAAATGTACACAATTGCTGATTATGGCTGTCAAATCTAAACCAAACGTTGTGCACTCAAATCTTTTGCTGTATTTAGTTTATTTTGGCATCCGGATGATGATTCTAGCATGAAATTGCTTGGGCACCTGTTAATTTTTAAGATTTTGACACATTCAGCTAAAATGTACAATCATGCGCTAAAAACACATTTAAAGCAATAAAAAGGTGATTATGGCTGTCAAACCTAAACCAAACGTTGTGCACTCAAATCTTTTGCTGTATTTAGTTTATTTTGGCATCCGGATGATGATTCTAGCATGAAATTGCTTGGGCACCTGTTAATTTGTAAGATTTTGACACATTCAGCTCAAATGTACACAATTGCTGATTATGGCTGTCAAATCTAAACTAAACGTTGTGCACTCAAATCTTTTGCTGTATTTAGTTTATTTTGGCATCCGGATGATGATTCTAGCATGAAATTGCTTGGGCACCTGTTAATTTTTAAGATTTTGACACATTCAGCTCAAATGTACAATCATGCGCTAAAAACGCATTTAAAGCAATAAAAAGGTGATTATGGCTGTCAAACCTAAACCAAACCTTGTGCACTCAAATCTTTTGCTGTATTTAGTTTATTTTGGCATCCGGATGATGATTCTAGCATGAAATTGCTTGGGCACTTGTTAATTTTTAAGATTTTGACACATTCAGCTCAAATGTACAATCATGCGCTAAAAACGCATTTAAAGCAATAAAAAGGTGATTATGGCTGTCAAACCTAAACCAAACGTTGTGCACTCAAATCTTTTGCTGTATTTAGTTTATTTTGGCATCCAGATGATGATTCTAGCATGAAATTGCTTGGGCACCTGTTAATTTTTAAGATTTTGACACATTCAGCTCAAATGTACACAATTGCTGATTATGGCTGTCAAATCTAAACCAAACGTTGTGCACTCAAATCTTTTGCTGTATTTAGTTTATTTTGGCATCCGGATGATGATTCTAGCATGAAATTGCTTGGGCACCTGTTAATTTTTAAGATTTTGACACATTCAGCTCAAATGTACAATCATGCGCTAAAAACGCATTTAAAGCAATAAAAAGGTGATTATGGCTGTCAAACCTAAACCAAACGTTGTGCACTCAAATCTTTTGCTGTATTTAGTTTATTTTGGCATCCGGATGATGATTCTAGCATGAAATTGCTTGGGCACCTGTTAATTTTTAAGATTTTGACACATTCAGCTCAAATGTACACAATTGCTGATTATGGCTGTCAAATCTAAACCAAACGTTGTGCACTCAAATCTTTTGCTGTATTTAGTTTATTTTGGCATCCGGATGATGATTCTAGCATGAAATTGCTTGGGCACTTGTTAATTTTTAAGATTTTGACACATTCAGCTCAAATGTACACAATTGCTGATTATGGCTGTCAAATCTAAACCAAACGTTGTGCACTCAAATCTTTTGCTGTATTTAGTTTATTTTGGCATCCGGATGATGATTCTAGCATGAAATTGCTTGGGCACCTGTTAATTTTTAAGATTTTGACACATTCAGCTCAAATGTACAATCATGCGCTACAAACGCATTTAAAGCAATAAAAAGGTGATTATGGCTGTCAAACCTAAACCAAACGTTGTGCACTCAAATCTTTTGCTATATTTAGTTTATTTTGGCATCCGGATGATGATTCTAGCATGAAATTGCTTGGGCACCTGTTATTTTTTAAGATTTTGACACATTCAGCTCAAATGTACACAATTGCTGATTATGGCTGTCAAACCTAAACCAAACGTTGTGCACTCAAATCTTTTGCTATATTTAGTTTATTTTGGCATCCGGATGATGATTCTAGCATGAAATTGCTTGGGCACCTGTTAATTTTTAAGATTTTGACACATTCAGCTCAAATGTACAATCATGCGCTAAAAACGCATTTAAAGCAATAAAAAGGTGATTATGGCTGTCAAACCTAAACCAAACGTTGTGCACTCAAATCTTTTGCTGTATTTAGTTTATTTTGGCATCCGGATGATGATTCTAGCATGAAATTGCTTGGGCACCTGTTAATTTTTAAGATTTTGACACATTCAGCTCAAATGTACACAATTGCTGATTATGGCTGTCAAATCTAAACCAAACGTTGTGCACTCAAATCTTTTGCTGTATTTAGTTTATTTTGGCATCCGGATGATGATTCTAGCATGAAATTGCTTGGGCACCTGTTAATTTTTAAGATTTTGACACATTCAGCTCAAATGTACAATCATGCGCTAAAAACGCATTTAAAGCAATAAAAAGGTGATTATGGCTGTCAAACCTAAACCAAACGTTGTGCACTCAAATCTTTTGCTGTATTTAGTTTATTTTGGCATCCGGATGATGATTCTAGCATGAAATTGCTTGGGCACCTGTTAATTTTTAAGATTTTGACACATTCAGCTCAAATGTACACAATTGCTGATTATGGCTGTCAAATCTAAACCAAACGTTGTGCACTCAAATCTTTTGCTGTATTTAGTTTATTTTGGCATCCGGATGATGATTCTAGCATGAAATTGCTTGGGCACTTGTTAATTTTTAAGATTTTGACACATTCAGCTCAAATGTACACAATTGCTGATTATGGCTGTCAAACCTAAACCAAACGTTGTGCACTCAAATCTTTTGCTATATTTAGTTTATTTTGGCATCCGGATGATGATTCTAGCATGAAATTGCTTGGGCACCTGTTAATTTTTAAGATTTTGACACATTCAGCTCAAATGTACAATCATGCGCTAAAAACACATTTAAAGCAATAAAAAGGTGATTATGGCTGTCAAACCTAAACCAAACGTTGTGCACTCAAATCTTTTGCTGTATTTAGTTTATTTTGGCATCCGGATGATGATTCTAGCATGAAATTGCTTGGGCACCTGTTAATTTGTAAGATTTTGACACATTCAGCTCAAATGTACACAATTGCTGATTATGGCTGTCAAATCTAAACTAAACGTTGTGCACTCAAATCTTTTGCTGTATTTAGTTTATTTTGGCATCCGGATGATGATTCTAGCATGAAATTGCTTGGGCACCTGTTAATTTTTAAGATTTTGACACATTCAGCTCAAATGTACAATCATGCGCTAAAAACGCATTTAAAGCAATAAAAAGGTGATTATGGCTGTCAAACCTAAACCAAACCTTGTGCACTCAAATCTTTTGCTGTATTTAGTTTATTTTGGCATCCGGATGATGATTCTAGCATGAAATTGCTTGGGCACTTGTTAATTTTTAAGATTTTGACACATTCAGCTCAAATGTACAATCATGCGCTAAAAACGCATTTAAAGCAATAAAAAGGTGATTATGGCTGTCAAACCTAAACCAAACGTTGTGCACTCAAATCTTTTGCTGTATTTAGTTTATTTTGGCATCCAGATGATGATTCTAGCATGAAATTGCTTGGGCACCTGTTAATTTTTAAGATTTTGACACATTCAGCTCAAATGTACACAATTGCTGATTATGGCTGTCAAATCTAAACCAAACGTTGTGCACTCAAATCTTTTGCTGTATTTAGTTTATTTTGGCATCCGGATGATGATTCTAGCATGAAATTGCTTGGGCACCTGTTAATTTTTAAGATTTTGACACATTCAGCTCAAATGTACAATCATGCGCTAAAAACGCATTTAAAGCAATAAAAAGGTGATTATGGCTGTCAAACCTAAACCAAACGTTGTGCACTCAAATCTTTTGCTGTATTTAGTTTATTTTGGCATCCGGATGATGATTCTAGCATGAAATTGCTTGGGCACCTGTTAATTTTTAAGATTTTGACACATTCAGCTCAAATGTACACAATTGCTGATTATGGCTGTCAAATCTAAACCAAACGTTGTGCACTCAAATCTTTTGCTGTATTTAGTTTATTTTGGCATCCGGATGATGATTCTAGCATGAAATTGCTTGGGCACTTGTTAATTTTTAAGATTTTGACACATTCAGCTCAAATGTACACAATTGCTGATTATGGCTGTCAAATCTAAACCAAACGTTGTGCACTCAAATCTTTTGCTGTATTTAGTTTATTTTGGCATCCGGATGATGATTCTAGCATGAAATTGCTTGGGCACCTGTTAATTTTTAAGATTTTGACACATTCAGCTCAAATGTACAATCATGCGCTAAAAACACATTTAAAGCAATAAAAAGGTGATTATGGCTGTCAAACCTAAACCAAACGTTGTGCACTCAAATCTTTTGCTGTATTTAGTTTATTTTGGCATCCGGATGATGATTCTAGCATGAAATTGCTTGGGCACCTGTTAATTTTTAAGATTTTGACACATTCAGCTCAAATGTACACAATTGCTGATTATGGCTGTCAAATCTAAACCAAACGTTGTGCACTCAAATCTTTTGCTGTATTTAGTTTATTTTGGCATCCGGATGATGATTCTAGCATGAAATTGCTTGGGCACCTGTTAATTTTTAAGATTTTGACACATTCAGCTCAAATGTACAATCATGCGCTACAAACGCATTTAAAGCAATAAAAAGGTGATTATGGCTGTCAAACCTAAACCAAACGTTGTGCACTCAAATCTTTTGCTATATTTAGTTTATTTTGGCATCCGGATGATGATTCTAGCATGAAATTGCTTGGGCATCTGTTAATTTTTAAGATGTTGACACATTCAGCTCAAATGTACAATCATGCGCTAAAAACGCATTTAAAGCAATAAAAAGGTGATTATGGCTGTCAAACCTAAACCAAACGTTGTGCACTCAAATCTTTTGCTGTATTTAGTTTATTTTGGCATCCGGATGATGATTCTAGCATGAAATTGCTTGGGCACCTGTTAATTTTTAAGATTTTGACACATTCAGCTCAAATGTACACAATTGCTGATTATGGCTGTCAAATCTAAACCAAACGTTGTGCACTCAAATCTTTTGCTGTATTTAGTTTATTTTGGCATCCGGATGATGATTCTAGCATGAAATTGCTTGGGCACCTGTTAATTTTTAAGATTTTGACACATTCAGCTCAAATGTACAATCATGCGCTACAAACGCATTTAAAGCAATAAAAAGGTGATTATGGCTGTCAAACCTAAACCAAACGTTGTGCACTCAAATCTTTTGCTATATTTAGTTTATTTTGGCATCCGGATGATGATTCTAGCATGAAATTGCTTGGGCACCTGTTAATTTTTAAGATTTTGACACATTCAGCTCAAATGTACACAATTGCTGATTATGGCTGTCAAACCTAAACCAAACGTTGTGCACTCAAATCTTTTGCTATATTTAGTTTATTTTGGCATCCGGATGATGATTCTAGCATGAAATTGCTTGGGCACCTGTTAATTTTTAAGATTTTGACACATTCAGCTCAAATGTACAATCATGCGCTAAAAACGCATTTAAAGCAATAAAAAGGTGATTATGGCTGTCAAACCTAAACCAAACGTTGTGCACTCAAATCTTTTGCTGTATTTAGTTTATTTTGGCATCCGGATGATGATTCTAGCATGAAATTGCTTGGGCACCTGTTAATTTTTAAGATTTTGACACATTCAGCTCAAATGTACACAATTGCTGATTATGGCTGTCAAATCTAAACCAAACGTTGTGCACTCAAATCTTTTGCTGTATTTAGTTTATTTTGGCATCCGGATGATGATTCTAGCATGAAATTGCTTGGGCACCTGTTAATTTTTAAGATTTTGACACATTCAGCTCAAATGTACAATCATGCGCTAAAAACGCATTTAAAGCAATAAAAAGGTGATTATGGCTGTCAAACCTAAACCAAACGTTGTGCACTCAAATCTTTTGCTGTATTTAGTTTATTTTGGCATCCGGATGATGATTCTAGCATGAAATTGCTTGGGCACCTGTTAATTTTTAAGATTTTGACACATTCAGCTCAAATGTACACAATTGCTGATTATGGCTGTCAAATCTAAACCAAACGTTGTGCACTCAAATCTTTTGCTGTATTTAGTTTATTTTGGCATCCGGATGATGATTCTAGCATGAAATTGCTTGGGCACTTGTTAATTTTTAAGATTTTGACACATTCAGCTCAAATGTACACAATTGCTGATTATGGCTGTCAAATCTAAACCAAACGTTGTGCACTCAAATCTTTTGCTGTATTTAGTTTATTTTGGCATCCGGATGATGATTCTAGCATGAAATTGCTTGGGCACCTGTTAATTTTTAAGATTTTGACACATTCAGCTCAAATGTACAATCATGCGCTAAAAACGCATTTAAAGCAATAAAAAGGTGATTATGGCTGTCAAACCTAAACCAAACGTTGTGCACTCAAATCTTTTGCTGTATTTAGTTTATTTTGGCATCCGGATGATGATTCTAGCATGAAATTGCTTGGGCACTTGTTAATTTTTAAGATTTTGACACATTCAGCTCAAATGTACAATCATGCGCTAAAAACGCATTTAAAGCAATAAAAAGGTGATTATGGCTGTCAAACCTAAACCAAACGTTGTGCACTCAAATCTTTTGCTGTATTTAGTTTATTTTGGCATCCAGATGATGATTCTAGCATGAAATTGCTTGGGCACCTGTTAATTTTTAAGATTTTGACACATTCAGCTCAAATGTACACAATTGCTGATTATGGCTGTCAAATCTAAACCAAACATTGTGCACTGAAATCTTTTGCTGTATTTAGTTTATTTTGGCATCCGGATGATGATTCTAGCATGAAATTGCTTGGGCACCTGTTAATTTTTAAGATTTTGACACATTCAGCTCAAATGTACAATCATGCGCTAAAAACGCATTTAAAGCAATAAAAAGGTGATTATGGCTGTCAAACCTAAACCAAACGTTGTGCACTCAAATCTTTTGCTGTATTTAGTTTATTTTGGCATCCGGATGATGATTCTAGCATGAAATTGCTTGGGCACCTGTTAATTTTTAAGATTTTGACACATTCAGCTCAAATGTACACAATTGCTGATTATGGCTGTCAAATCTAAACCAAACGTTGTGCACTCAAATCTTTTGCTGTATTTAGTTTATTTTGGCATCCGGATGATGATTCTAGCATGAAATTGCTTGGGCACCTGTTAATTTTTAAGATTTTGACACATTCAGCTCAAATGTACAATCATGCGCTAAAAACGCATTTAAAGCAATAAAAAGGTGATTATGGCTGTCAAACCTAAACCAAACGTTGTGCACTCAAATCTTTTGCTATATTTAGTTTATTTTGGCATCCGGATGATGATTCTAGCATGAAATTGCTTGGGCACCTGTTAATTTTTAAGATGTTGACACATTCAGCTCAAATGTACAATCATGCGCTAAAAACGCATTTAAAGCAATAAAAAGGTGATTATGGCTGTCAAACCTAAACCAAACGTTGTGCACTCAAATCTTTTGCTGTATTTAGTTTATTTTGGCATCCGGATGATGATTCTAGCATGAAATTGCTTGGGCACCTGTTAATTTTTAAGATTTTGACACATTCAGCTCAAATGTACACAATTGCTGATTATGGCTGTCAAATCTAAACCAAACGTTGTGCACTCAAATCTTTTGCTGTATTTAGTTTATTTTGGCATCCGGATGATGATTCTAGCATGAAATTGCTTGGGCACCTGTTAATTTTTAAGATTTTGACACATTCAGCTCAAATGTACAATCATGCGCTACAAACGCATTTAAAGCAATAAAAAGGTGATTATGGCTGTCAAACCTAAACCAAACGTTGTGCACTCAAATCTTTTGCTATATTTAGTTTATTTTGGCATCCGGATGATGATTCTAGCATGAAATTGCTTGGGCACCTGTTAATTTTTAAGATTTTGACACATTCAGCTCAAATGTACACAATTGCTGATTATGGCTGTCAAATCTAAACCAAACGTTGTGCACTCAAATCTTTTGCTGTATTTAGTTTATTTTGGCATCCGGATGATGATTCTAGCATGAAATTGCTTGGGCACCTGTTAATTTTTAAGATTTTGACACATTCAGCTCAAATGTACAATCATGCGCTAAAAACGCATTTAAAGCAATAAAAAGGTGATTATGGCTGTCAAACCTAAACCAAACGTTGTGCACTCAAATCTTTTGCTGTATTTAGTTTATTTTGGCATCCGGATGATGATTCTAGCATGAAATTGCTTGGGCACCTGTTAATTTTTAAGATTTTGACACATTCAGCTCAAATGTACACAATTGCTGATTATGGCTGTCAAATCTAAACCAAACGTTGTGCACTCAAATCTTTTGCTGTATTTAGTTTATTTTGGCATCCGGATGATGATTCTAGCATGAAATTGCTTGGGCACCTGTTAATTTTTAAGATTTTGACACATTCAGCTCAAATGTACAATCATGCGCTACAAACGCATTTAAAGCAATAAAAAGGTGATTATGGCTGTCAAACCTAAACCAAACGTTGTGCACTCAAATCTTTTGCTATATTTAGTTTATTTTGGCATCCGGATGATGATTCTAGCATGAAATTGCTTGGGCACCTGTTAATTTTTAAGATGTTGACACATTCAGCTCAAATGTACAATCATGCGCTAAAAACGCATTTAAAGCAATAAAAAGGTGATTATGGCTGTCAAACCTAAACCAAACGTTGTGCACTCAAATCTTTTGCTGTATTTAGTTTATTTTGGCATCCGGATGATGATTCTAGCATGAAATTGCTTGGGCACCTGTTAATTTTTAAGATTTTGACACATTCAGCTCAAATGTACACAATTGCTGATTATGGCTGTCAAATCTAAACCAAACGTTGTGCACTCAAATCTTTTGCTGTATTTAGTTTATTTTGGCATCCGGATGATGATTCTAGCATGAAATTGCTTGGGCACCTGTTAATTTTTAAGATTTTGACACATTCAGCTCAAATGTACAATCATGCGCTACAAACGCATTTAAAGCAATAAAAAGGTGATTATGGCTGTCAAACCTAAACCAAACGTTGTGCACTCAAATCTTTTGCTATATTTAGTTTATTTTGGCATCCGGATGATGATTCTAGCATGAAATTGCTTGGGCACCTGTTAATTTTTAAGATTTTGACACATTCAGCTCAAATGTACAATCATGCGCTAAAAACGCATTTAAAGCAATAAAAAGGTGATTATGGCTGTCAAACCTAAACCAAACGTTGTGCACTCAAATCTTTTGCTGTATTTAGTTTATTTTGGCATCCGGATGATGATTCTAGCATGAAATTGCTTGGGCACCTGTTAATTTTTAAGATTTTGACACATTCAGCTCAAATGTACACAATTGCTGATTATGGCTGTCAAATCTAAACCAAACGTTGTGCACTCAAATCTTTTGCTGTATTTAGTTTATTTTGGCATCCGGATGATGATTCTAGCATGAAATTGCTTGGGCACCTGTTAATTTTTAAGATTTTGACACATTCAGCTCAAATGTACAATCATGCGCTAAAAACGCATTTAAAGCAATAAAAAGGTGATTATGGCTGTCAAACCTAAACCAAACGTTGTGCACTCAAATCTTTTGCTGTATTTAGTTTATTTTGGCATCCGGATGATGATTCTAGCATGAAATTGCTTGGGCACCTGTTAATTTTTAAGATTTTGACACATTCAGCTCAAATGTACACAATTGCTGATTATGGCTGTCAAATCTAAACCAAACGTTGTGCACTCAAATCTTTTGCTGTATTTAGTTTATTTTGGCGTCCGGATGATGATTCTAGCATGAAATTGCTTGGGCACCTGTTAATTTTTAAGATTTTGACATATTCAGCTCAAATGTACACAATTGCTGATTATGGCTGTCAAATCTAAACCAAACGTTGTGCACTCAAATCTTTTGCTGTATTTAGTTTATTTTGGCATCCGGATGATGATTCTAGCATGAAATTGCTTGGGCACCTGTTAATTTTTAAGATTTTGACACATTCAGCTCAAATGTACAATCATGCGCTAAAAACGCATTTAAAGCAATAAAAAGGTGATTATGGCTGTCAAACCTAAACCAAACGTTGTGCACTCAAATCTTTTGCTGTATTTAGTTTATTTTGGCATCCGGATGATGATTCTAGCATGAAATTGCTTGGGCACCTGTTAATTTTTAAGATTTTGACACATTCAGCTCAAATGTACACAATTGCTGATTATGGCTGTCAAATCTAAACCAAACGTTGTGCACTCAAATCTTTTGCTGTATTTAGTTTATTTTGGCATCCGGATGATGATTCTAGCATGAAATTGCTTGGGCACCTGTTAATTTTTAAGATTTTGACACATTCAGCTCAAATGTACAATCATGCGCTACAAACGCATTTAAAGCAATAAAAAGGTGATTATGGCTGTCAAACCTAAACCAAACGTTGTGCACTCAAATCTTTTGCTATATTTAGTTTATTTTGGCATCCGGATGATGATTCTAGCATGAAATTGCTTGGGCACCTGTTAATTTTTAAGATTTTGACACATTCAGCTCAAATGTACACAATTGCTGATTATGGCTGTCAAACCTAAACCAAACGTTGTGCACTCAAATCTTTTGCTATATTTAGTTTATTTTGGCATCCGGATGATGATTCTAGCATGAAATTGCTTGGGCACCTGTTAATTTTTAAGATTTTGACACATTCAGCTCAAATGTACAATCATGCGCTAAAAACGCATTTAAAGCAATAAAAAGGTGATTATGGCTGTCAAACCTAAACCAAACGTTGTGCACTCAAATCTTTTGCTGTATTTAGTTTATTTTGGCATCCGGATGATGATTCTAGCATGAAATTGCTTGGGCACCTGTTAATTTTTAAGATTTTGACACATTCAGCTCAAATGTACACAATTGCTGATTATGGCTGTCAAATCTAAACCAAACGTTGTGCACTCAAATCTTTTGCTGTATTTAGTTTATTTTGGCATCCGGATGATGATTCTAGCATGAAATTGCTTGGGCACCTGTTAATTTTTAAGATTTTGACACATTCAGCTCAAATGTACAATCATGCGCTAAAAACGCATTTAAAGCAATAAAAAGGTGATTATGGCTGTCAAACCTAAACCAAACGTTGTGCACTCAAATCTTTTGCTGTATTTAGTTTATTTTGGCATCCGGATGATGATTCTAGCATGAAATTGCTTGGGCACCTGTTAATTTTTAAGATTTTGACACATTCAGCTCAAATGTACACAATTGCTGATTATGGCTGTCAAATCTAAACCAAACGTTGTGCACTCAAATCTTTTGCTGTATTTAGTTTATTTTGGCATCCGGATGATGATTCTAGCATGAAATTGCTTGGGCACTTGTTAATTTTTAAGATTTTGACACATTCAGCTCAAATGTACACAATTGCTGATTATGGCTGTCAAATCTAAACCAAACGTTGTGCACTCAAATCTTTTGCTGTATTTAGTTTATTTTGGCATCCGGATGATGATTCTAGCATGAAATTGCTTGGGCACCTGTTAATTTTTAAGATTTTGACACATTCAGCTCAAATGTACAATCATGCGCTAAAAACGCATTTAAAGCAATAAAAAGGTGATTATGGCTGTCAAACCTAAACCAAACGTTGTGCACTCAAATCTTTTGCTGTATTTAGTTTATTTTGGCATCCGGATGATGATTCTAGCATGAAATTGCTTGGGCACTTGTTAATTTTTAAGATTTTGACACATTCAGCTCAAATGTACAATCATGCGCTAAAAACGCATTTAAAGCAATAAAAAGGTGATTATGGCTGTCAAACCTAAACCAAACGTTGTGCACTCAAATCTTTTGCTGTATTTAGTTTATTTTGGCATCCAGATGATGATTCTAGCATGAAATTGCTTGGGCACCTGTTAATTTTTAAGATTTTGACACATTCAGCTCAAATGTACACAATTGCTGATTATGGCTGTCAAATCTAAACCAAACATTGTGCACTGAAATCTTTTGCTGTATTTAGTTTATTTTGGCATCCGGATGATGATTCTAGCATGAAATTGCTTGGGCACCTGTTAATTTTTAAGATTTTGACACATTCAGCTCAAATGTACAATCATGCGCTAAAAACGCATTTAAAGCAATAAAAAGGTGATTATGGCTGTCAAACCTAAACCAAACGTTGTGCACTCAAATCTTTTGCTGTATTTAGTTTATTTTGGCATCCGGATGATGATTCTAGCATGAAATTGCTTGGGCACCTGTTAATTTTTAAGATTTTGACACATTCAGCTCAAATGTACACAATTGCTGATTATGGCTGTCAAATCTAAACCAAACGTTGTGCACTCAAATCTTTTGCTGTATTTAGTTTATTTTGGCATCCGGATGATGATTCTAGCATGAAATTGCTTGGGCACCTGTTAATTTTTAAGATTTTGACACATTCAGCTCAAATGTACAATCATGCGCTAAAAACGCATTTAAAGCAATAAAAAGGTGATTATGGCTGTCAAACCTAAACCAAACGTTGTGCACTCAAATCTTTTGCTATATTTAGTTTATTTTGGCATCCGGATGATGATTCTAGCATGAAATTGCTTGGGCACCTGTTAATTTTTAAGATGTTGACACATTCAGCTCAAATGTACAATCATGCGCTAAAAACGCATTTAAAGCAATAAAAAGGTGATTATGGCTGTCAAACCTAAACCAAACGTTGTGCACTCAAATCTTTTGCTGTATTTAGTTTATTTTGGCATCCGGATGATGATTCTAGCATGAAATTGCTTGGGCACCTGTTAATTTTTAAGATTTTGACACATTCAGCTCAAATGTACACAATTGCTGATTATGGCTGTCAAATCTAAACCAAACGTTGTGCACTCAAATCTTTTGCTGTATTTAGTTTATTTTGGCATCCGGATGATGATTCTAGCATGAAATTGCTTGGGCACCTGTTAATTTTTAAGATTTTGACACATTCAGCTCAAATGTACAATCATGCGCTACAAACGCATTTAAAGCAATAAAAAGGTGATTATGGCTGTCAAACCTAAACCAAACGTTGTGCACTCAAATCTTTTGCTATATTTAGTTTATTTTGGCATCCGGATGATGATTCTAGCATGAAATTGCTTGGGCACCTGTTAATTTTTAAGATTTTGACACATTCAGCTCAAATGTACACAATTGCTGATTATGGCTGTCAAATCTAAACCAAACGTTGTGCACTCAAATCTTTTGCTGTATTTAGTTTATTTTGGCATCCGGATGATGATTCTAGCATGAAATTGCTTGGGCACCTGTTAATTTTTAAGATTTTGACACATTCAGCTCAAATGTACAATCATGCGCTAAAAACGCATTTAAAGCAATAAAAAGGTGATTATGGCTGTCAAACCTAAACCAAACGTTGTGCACTCAAATCTTTTGCTGTATTTAGTTTATTTTGGCATCCGGATGATGATTCTAGCATGAAATTGCTTGGGCACCTGTTAATTTTTAAGATTTTGACACATTCAGCTCAAATGTACACAATTGCTGATTATGGCTGTCAAATCTAAACCAAACGTTGTGCACTCAAATCTTTTGCTGTATTTAGTTTATTTTGGCATCCGGATGATGATTCTAGCATGAAATTGCTTGGGCACCTGTTAATTTTTAAGATTTTGACACATTCAGCTCAAATGTACAATCATGCGCTACAAACGCATTTAAAGCAATAAAAAGGTGATTATGGCTGTCAAACCTAAACCAAACGTTGTGCACTCAAATCTTTTGCTATATTTAGTTTATTTTGGCATCCGGATGATGATTCTAGCATGAAATTGCTTGGGCACCTGTTAATTTTTAAGATGTTGACACATTCAGCTCAAATGTACAATCATGCGCTAAAAACGCATTTAAAGCAATAAAAAGGTGATTATGGCTGTCAAACCTAAACCAAACGTTGTGCACTCAAATCTTTTGCTGTATTTAGTTTATTTTGGCATCCGGATGATGATTCTAGCATGAAATTGCTTGGGCACCTGTTAATTTTTAAGATTTTGACACATTCAGCTCAAATGTACACAATTGCTGATTATGGCTGTCAAATCTAAACCAAACGTTGTGCACTCAAATCTTTTGCTGTATTTAGTTTATTTTGGCATCCGGATGATGATTCTAGCATGAAATTGCTTGGGCACCTGTTAATTTTTAAGATTTTGACACATTCAGCTCAAATGTACAATCATGCGCTACAAACGCATTTAAAGCAATAAAAAGGTGATTATGGCTGTCAAACCTAAACCAAACGTTGTGCACTCAAATCTTTTGCTATATTTAGTTTATTTTGGCATCCGGATGATGATTCTAGCATGAAATTGCTTGGGCACCTGTTAATTTTTAAGATTTTGACACATTCAGCTCAAATGTACAATCATGCGCTAAAAACGCATTTAAAGCAATAAAAAGGTGATTATGGCTGTCAAACCTAAACCAAACGTTGTGCACTCAAATCTTTTGCTGTATTTAGTTTATTTTGGCATCCGGATGATGATTCTAGCATGAAATTGCTTGGGCACCTGTTAATTTTTAAGATTTTGACACATTCAGCTCAAATGTACACAATTGCTGATTATGGCTGTCAAATCTAAACCAAACGTTGTGCACTCAAATCTTTTGCTGTATTTAGTTTATTTTGGCATCCGGATGATGATTCTAGCATGAAATTGCTTGGGCACCTGTTAATTTTTAAGATTTTGACACATTCAGCTCAAATGTACAATCATGCGCTAAAAACGCATTTAAAGCAATAAAAAGGTGATTATGGCTGTCAAACCTAAACCAAACGTTGTGCACTCAAATCTTTTGCTGTATTTAGTTTATTTTGGCATCCGGATGATGATTCTAGCATGAAATTGCTTGGGCACCTGTTAATTTTTAAGATTTTGACACATTCAGCTCAAATGTACACAATTGCTGATTATGGCTGTCAAATCTAAACCAAACGTTGTGCACTCAAATCTTTTGCTGTATTTAGTTTATTTTGGCGTCCGGATGATGATTCTAGCATGAAATTGCTTGGGCACCTGTTAATTTTTAAGATTTTGACATATTCAGCTCAAATGTACACAATTGCTGATTATGGCTGTCAAATCTAAACCAAACGTTGTGCACTCAAATCTTTTGCTGTATTTAGTTTATTTTGGCATCCGGATGATGATTCTAGCATGAAATTGCTTGGGCACCTGTTAATTTTTAAGATTTTGACACATTCAGCTCAAATGTACAATCATGCGCTAAAAACGCATTTAAAGCAATAAAAAGGTGATTATGGCTGTCAAACCTAAACCAAACGTTGTGCACTCAAATCTTTTGCTGTATTTAGTTTATTTTGGCATCCGGATGATGATTCTAGCATGAAATTGCTTGGGCACCTGTTAATTTTTAAGATGTTGACACATTCAGCTCAAATGTACAATCATGCGCTAAAAACGCATTTAAAGCAATAAAAAGGTGATTATGGCTGTCAAACCTAAACCAAACGTTGTGCACTCAAATCTTTTGCTGTATTTAGTTTATTTTGGCATCCGGATGATGATTCTAGCATGAAATTGCTTGGGCACCTGTTAATTTTTAAGATTTTGACACATTCAGCTCAAATGTACACAATTGCTGATTATGGCTGTCAAATCTAAACCAAACGTTGTGCACTCAAATCTTTTGCTGTATTTAGTTTATTTTGGCATCCGGATGATGATTCTAGCATGAAATTGCTTGGGCACCTGTTAATTTTTAAGATTTTGACACATTCAGCTCAAATGTACAATCATGCGCTACAAACGCATTTAAAGCAATAAAAAGGTGATTATGGCTGTCAAACCTAAACCAAACGTTGTGCACTCAAATCTTTTGCTATATTTAGTTTATTTTGGCATCCGGATGATGATTCTAGCATGAAATTGCTTGGGCACCTGTTAATTTTTAAGATTTTGACACATTCAGCTCAAATGTACACAATTGCTGATTATGGCTGTCAAACCTAAACCAAACGTTGTGCACTCAAATCTTTTGCTATATTTAGTTTATTTTGGCATCCGGATGATGATTCTAGCATGAAATTGCTTGGGCACCTGTTAATTTTTAAGATTTTGACACATTCAGCTCAAATGTACAATCATGCGCTAAAAACGCATTTAAAGCAATAAAAAGGTGATTATGGCTGTCAAACCTAAACCAAACGTTGTGCACTCAAATCTTTTGCTGTATTTAGTTTATTTTGGCATCCGGATGATGATTCTAGCATGAAATTGCTTGGGCACCTGTTAATTTTTAAGATTTTGACACATTCAGCTCAAATGTACACAATTGCTGATTATGGCTGTCAAATCTAAACCAAACGTTGTGCACTCAAATCTTTTGCTGTATTTAGTTTATTTTGGCATCCGGATGATGATTCTAGCATGAAATTGCTTGGGCACCTGTTAATTTTTAAGATTTTGACACATTCAGCTCAAATGTACAATCATGCGCTAAAAACGCATTTAAAGCAATAAAAAGGTGATTATGGCTGTCAAACCTAAACCAAACGTTGTGCACTCAAATCTTTTGCTGTATTTAGTTTATTTTGGCATCCGGATGATGATTCTAGCATGAAATTGCTTGGGCACCTGTTAATTTTTAAGATTTTGACACATTCAGCTCAAATGTACACAATTGCTGATTATGGCTGTCAAATCTAAACCAAACGTTGTGCACTCAAATCTTTTGCTGTATTTAGTTTATTTTGGCATCCGGATGATGATTCTAGCATGAAATTGCTTGGGCACTTGTTAATTTTTAAGATTTTGACACATTCAGCTCAAATGTACACAATTGCTGATTATGGCTGTCAAATCTAAACCAAACGTTGTGCACTCAAATCTTTTGCTGTATTTAGTTTATTTTGGCATCCGGATGATGATTCTAGCATGAAATTGCTTGGGCACCTGTTAATTTTTAAGATTTTGACACATTCAGCTCAAATGTACAATCATGCGCTAAAAACGCATTTAAAGCAATAAAAAGGTGATTATGGCTGTCAAACCTAAACCAAACGTTGTGCACTCAAATCTTTTGCTGTATTTAGTTTATTTTGGCATCCGGATGATGATTCTAGCATGAAATTGCTTGGGCACTTGTTAATTTTTAAGATTTTGACACATTCAGCTCAAATGTACAATCATGCGCTAAAAACGCATTTAAAGCAATAAAAAGGTGATTATGGCTGTCAAACCTAAACCAAACGTTGTGCACTCAAATCTTTTGCTGTATTTAGTTTATTTTGGCATCCAGATGATGATTCTAGCATGAAATTGCTTGGGCACCTGTTAATTTTTAAGATTTTGACACATTCAGCTCAAATGTACACAATTGCTGATTATGGCTGTCAAATCTAAACCAAACATTGTGCACTGAAATCTTTTGCTGTATTTAGTTTATTTTGGCATCCGGATGATGATTCTAGCATGAAATTGCTTGGGCACCTGTTAATTTTTAAGATTTTGACACATTCAGCTCAAATGTACAATCATGCGCTAAAAACGCATTTAAAGCAATAAAAAGGTGATTATGGCTGTCAAACCTAAACCAAACGTTGTGCACTCAAATCTTTTGCTGTATTTAGTTTATTTTGGCATCCGGATGATGATTCTAGCATGAAATTGCTTGGGCACCTGTTAATTTTTAAGATTTTGACACATTCAGCTCAAATGTACACAATTGCTGATTATGGCTGTCAAATCTAAACCAAACGTTGTGCACTCAAATCTTTTGCTGTATTTAGTTTATTTTGGCATCCGGATGATGATTCTAGCATGAAATTGCTTGGGCACCTGTTAATTTTTAAGATTTTGACACATTCAGCTCAAATGTACAATCATGCGCTAAAAACGCATTTAAAGCAATAAAAAGGTGATTATGGCTGTCAAACCTAAACCAAACGTTGTGCACTCAAATCTTTTGCTATATTTAGTTTATTTTGGCATCCGGATGATGATTCTAGCATGAAATTGCTTGGGCACCTGTTAATTTTTAAGATGTTGACACATTCAGCTCAAATGTACAATCATGCGCTAAAAACGCATTTAAAGCAATAAAAAGGTGATTATGGCTGTCAAACCTAAACCAAACGTTGTGCACTCAAATCTTTTGCTGTATTTAGTTTATTTTGGCATCCGGATGATGATTCTAGCATGAAATTGCTTGGGCACCTGTTAATTTTTAAGATTTTGACACATTCAGCTCAAATGTACACAATTGCTGATTATGGCTGTCAAATCTAAACCAAACGTTGTGCACTCAAATCTTTTGCTGTATTTAGTTTATTTTGGCATCCGGATGATGATTCTAGCATGAAATTGCTTGGGCACCTGTTAATTTTTAAGATTTTGACACATTCAGCTCAAATGTACAATCATGCGCTACAAACGCATTTAAAGCAATAAAAAGGTGATTATGGCTGTCAAACCTAAACCAAACGTTGTGCACTCAAATCTTTTGCTATATTTAGTTTATTTTGGCATCCGGATGATGATTCTAGCATGAAATTGCTTGGGCACCTGTTAATTTTTAAGATTTTGACACATTCAGCTCAAATGTACACAATTGCTGATTATGGCTGTCAAATCTAAACCAAACGTTGTGCACTCAAATCTTTTGCTGTATTTAGTTTATTTTGGCATCCGGATGATGATTCTAGCATGAAATTGCTTGGGCACCTGTTAATTTTTAAGATTTTGACACATTCAGCTCAAATGTACAATCATGCGCTAAAAACGCATTTAAAGCAATAAAAAGGTGATTATGGCTGTCAAACCTAAACCAAACGTTGTGCACTCAAATCTTTTGCTGTATTTAGTTTATTTTGGCATCCGGATGATGATTCTAGCATGAAATTGCTTGGGCACCTGTTAATTTTTAAGATTTTGACACATTCAGCTCAAATGTACACAATTGCTGATTATGGCTGTCAAATCTAAACCAAACGTTGTGCACTCAAATCTTTTGCTGTATTTAGTTTATTTTGGCATCCGGATGATGATTCTAGCATGAAATTGCTTGGGCACCTGTTAATTTTTAAGATTTTGACACATTCAGCTCAAATGTACAATCATGCGCTACAAACGCATTTAAAGCAATAAAAAGGTGATTATGGCTGTCAAACCTAAACCAAACGTTGTGCACTCAAATCTTTTGCTATATTTAGTTTATTTTGGCATCCGGATGATGATTCTAGCATGAAATTGCTTGGGCACCTGTTAATTTTTAAGATGTTGACACATTCAGCTCAAATGTACAATCATGCGCTAAAAACGCATTTAAAGCAATAAAAAGGTGATTATGGCTGTCAAACCTAAACCAAACGTTGTGCACTCAAATCTTTTGCTGTATTTAGTTTATTTTGGCATCCGGATGATGATTCTAGCATGAAATTGCTTGGGCACCTGTTAATTTTTAAGATTTTGACACATTCAGCTCAAATGTACACAATTGCTGATTATGGCTGTCAAATCTAAACCAAACGTTGTGCACTCAAATCTTTTGCTGTATTTAGTTTATTTTGGCATCCGGATGATGATTCTAGCATGAAATTGCTTGGGCACCTGTTAATTTTTAAGATTTTGACACATTCAGCTCAAATGTACAATCATGCGCTACAAACGCATTTAAAGCAATAAAAAGGTGATTATGGCTGTCAAACCTAAACCAAACGTTGTGCACTCAAATCTTTTGCTATATTTAGTTTATTTTGGCATCCGGATGATGATTCTAGCATGAAATTGCTTGGGCACCTGTTAATTTTTAAGATTTTGACACATTCAGCTCAAATGTACAATCATGCGCTAAAAACGCATTTAAAGCAATAAAAAGGTGATTATGGCTGTCAAACCTAAACCAAACGTTGTGCACTCAAATCTTTTGCTGTATTTAGTTTATTTTGGCATCCGGATGATGATTCTAGCATGAAATTGCTTGGGCACCTGTTAATTTTTAAGATTTTGACACATTCAGCTCAAATGTACACAATTGCTGATTATGGCTGTCAAATCTAAACCAAACGTTGTGCACTCAAATCTTTTGCTGTATTTAGTTTATTTTGGCATCCGGATGATGATTCTAGCATGAAATTGCTTGGGCACCTGTTAATTTTTAAGATTTTGACACATTCAGCTCAAATGTACAATCATGCGCTAAAAACGCATTTAAAGCAATAAAAAGGTGATTATGGCTGTCAAACCTAAACCAAACGTTGTGCACTCAAATCTTTTGCTGTATTTAGTTTATTTTGGCATCCGGATGATGATTCTAGCATGAAATTGCTTGGGCACCTGTTAATTTTTAAGATTTTGACACATTCAGCTCAAATGTACACAATTGCTGATTATGGCTGTCAAATCTAAACCAAACGTTGTGCACTCAAATCTTTTGCTGTATTTAGTTTATTTTGGCGTCCGGATGATGATTCTAGCATGAAATTGCTTGGGCACCTGTTAATTTTTAAGATTTTGACATATTCAGCTCAAATGTACACAATTGCTGATTATGGCTGTCAAATCTAAACCAAACGTTGTGCACTCAAATCTTTTGCTGTATTTAGTTTATTTTGGCATCCGGATGATGATTCTAGCATGAAATTGCTTGGGCACCTGTTAATTTTTAAGATTTTGACACATTCAGCTCAAATGTACAATCATGCGCTAAAAACGCATTTAAAGCAATAAAAAGGTGATTATGGCTGTCAAACCTAAACCAAACGTTGTGCACTCAAATCTTTTGCTGTATTTAGTTTATTTTGGCATCCGGATGATGATTCTAGCATGAAATTGCTTGGGCACCTGTTAATTTTTAAGATGTTGACACATTCAGCTCAAATGTACAATCATGCGCTAAAAACGCATTTAAAGCAATAAAAAGGTGATTATGGCTGTCAAACCTAAACCAAACGTTGTGCACTCAAATCTTTTGCTGTATTTAGTTTATTTTGGCATCCGGATGATGATTCTAGCATGAAATTGCTTGGGCACCTGTTAATTTTTAAGATTTTGACACATTCAGCTCAAATGTACACAATTGCTGATTATGGCTGTCAAATCTAAACCAAACGTTGTGCACTCAAATCTTTTGCTGTATTTAGTTTATTTTGGCATCCGGATGATGATTCTAGCATGAAATTGCTTGGGCACCTGTTAATTTTTAAGATTTTGACACATTCAGCTCAAATGTACAATCATGCGCTACAAACGCATTTAAAGCAATAAAAAGGTGATTATGGCTGTCAAACCTAAACCAAACGTTGTGCACTCAAATCTTTTGCTATATTTAGTTTATTTTGGCATCCGGATGATGATTCTAGCATGAAATTGCTTGGGCACCTGTTAATTTTTAAGATTTTGACACATTCAGCTCAAATGTACACAATTGCTGATTATGGCTGTCAAACCTAAACCAAACGTTGTGCACTCAAATCTTTTGCTATATTTAGTTTATTTTGGCATCCGGATGATGATTCTAGCATGAAATTGCTTGGGCACCTGTTAATTTTTAAGATTTTGACACATTCAGCTCAAATGTACAATCATGCGCTAAAAACGCATTTAAAGCAATAAAAAGGTGATTATGGCTGTCAAACCTAAACCAAACGTTGTGCACTCAAATCTTTTGCTGTATTTAGTTTATTTTGGCATCCGGATGATGATTCTAGCATGAAATTGCTTGGGCACCTGTTAATTTTTAAGATTTTGACACATTCAGCTCAAATGTACACAATTGCTGATTATGGCTGTCAAATCTAAACCAAACGTTGTGCACTCAAATCTTTTGCTGTATTTAGTTTATTTTGGCATCCGGATGATGATTCTAGCATGAAATTGCTTGGGCACCTGTTAATTTTTAAGATTTTGACACATTCAGCTCAAATGTACAATCATGCGCTAAAAACGCATTTAAAGCAATAAAAAGGTGATTATGGCTGTCAAACCTAAACCAAACGTTGTGCACTCAAATCTTTTGCTGTATTTAGTTTATTTTGGCATCCGGATGATGATTCTAGCATGAAATTGCTTGGGCACCTGTTAATTTTTAAGATTTTGACACATTCAGCTCAAATGTACACAATTGCTGATTATGGCTGTCAAATCTAAACCAAACGTTGTGCACTCAAATCTTTTGCTGTATTTAGTTTATTTTGGCGTCCGGATGATGATTCTAGCATGAAATTGCTTGGGCACCTGTTAATTTTTAAGATTTTGACATATTCAGCTCAAATGTACACAATTGCTGATTATGGCTGTCAAATCTAAACCAAACGTTGTGCACTCAAATCTTTTGCTGTATTTAGTTTATTTTGGCATCCGGATGATGATTCTAGCATGAAATTGCTTGGGCACCTGTTAATTTTTAAGATTTTGACACATTCAGCTAAAATGTACAATCATGCGCTAAAAACACATTTAAAGCAATAAAAAGGTGATTATGGCTGTCAAACCTAAACCAAACGTTGTGCACTCAAATCTTTTGCTGTATTTAGTTTATTTTGGCATCCGGATGATGATTCTAGCATGAAATTGCTTGGGCACCTGTTAATTTGTAAGATTTTGACACATTCAGCTCAAATGTACACAATTGCTGATTATGGCTGTCAAATCTAAACTAAACGTTGTGCACTCAAATCTTTTGCTGTATTTAGTTTATTTTGGCATCCGGATGATGATTCTAGCATGAAATTGCTTGGGCACCTGTTAATTTTTAAGATTTTGACACATTCAGCTCAAATGTACAATCATGCGCTAAAAACGCATTTAAAGCAATAAAAAGGTGATTATGGCTGTCAAACCTAAACCAAACCTTGTGCACTCAAATCTTTTGCTGTATTTAGTTTATTTTGGCATCCGGATGATGATTCTAGCATGAAATTGCTTGGGCACTTGTTAATTTTTAAGATTTTGACACATTCAGCTCAAATGTACAATCATGCGCTAAAAACGCATTTAAAGCAATAAAAAGGTGATTATGGCTGTCAAACCTAAACCAAACGTTGTGCACTCAAATCTTTTGCTGTATTTAGTTTATTTTGGCATCCAGATGATGATTCTAGCATGAAATTGCTTGGGCACCTGTTAATTTTTAAGATTTTGACACATTCAGCTCAAATGTACACAATTGCTGATTATGGCTGTCAAATCTAAACCAAACGTTGTGCACTCAAATCTTTTGCTGTATTTAGTTTATTTTGGCATCCGGATGATGATTCTAGCATGAAATTGCTTGGGCACCTGTTAATTTTTAAGATTTTGACACATTCAGCTCAAATGTACACAATTGCTGATTATGGCTGTCAAATCTAAACCAAACGTTGTGCACTCAAATCTTTTGCTGTATTTAGTTTATTTTGGCATCCGGATGATGATTCTAGCATGAAATTGCTTGGGCACCTGTTAATTTTTAAGATTTTGACACATTCAGCTCAAATGTACAATCATGCGCTAAAAACGCATTTAAAGCAATAAAAAGGTGATTATGGCTGTCAAACCTAAACCAAACGTTGTGCACTCAAATCTTTTGCTGTATTTAGTTTATTTTGGCATCCGGATGATGATTCTAGCATGAAATTGCTTGGGCACCTGTTAATTTTTAAGATTTTGACACATTCAGCTCAAATGTACACAATTGCTGATTATGGCTGTCAAATCTAAACCAAACGTTGTGCACTCAAATCTTTTGCTGTATTTAGTTTATTTTGGCATCCGGATGATGATTCTAGCATGAAATTGCTTGGGCACCTGTTAATTTTTAAGATGTTGACACATTCAGCTCAAATGTACAATCATGCGCTAAAAACGCATTTAAAGCAATAAAAAGGTGATTATGGCTGTCAAACCTAAACCAAACGTTGTGCACTCAAATCTTTTGCTGTATTTAGTTTATTTTGGCATCCGGATGATGATTCTAGCATGAAATTGCTTGGGCACCTGTTAATTTTTAAGATTTTGACACATTCAGCTCAAATGTACACAATTGCTGATTATGGCTGTCAAATCTAAACCAAACGTTGTGCACTCAAATCTTTTGCTGTATTTAGTTTATTTTGGCATCCGGATGATGATTCTAGCATGAAATTGCTTGGGCACCTGTTAATTTTTAAGATTTTGACACATTCAGCTCAAATGTACAATCATGCGCTACAAACGCATTTAAAGCAATAAAAAGGTGATTATGGCTGTCAAACCTAAACCAAACGTTGTGCACTCAAATCTTTTGCTATATTTAGTTTATTTTGGCATCCGGATGATGATTCTAGCATGAAATTGCTTGGGCACCTGTTAATTTTTAAGATTTTGACACATTCAGCTCAAATGTACACAATTGCTGATTATGGCTGTCAAACCTAAACCAAACGTTGTGCACTCAAATCTTTTGCTGTATTTAGTTTATTTTGGCATCCGGATGATGATTCTAGCATGAAATTGCTTGGGCACCTGTTAATTTTTAAGATTTTGACACATTCAGCTCAAATGTACACAATTGCTGATTATGGCTGTCAAATCTAAACCAAACGTTGTGCACTCAAATCTTTTGCTGTATTTAGTTTATTTTGGCATCCGGATGATGATTCTAGCATGAAATTGCTTGGGCACCTGTTAATTTTTAAGATTTTGACACATTCAGCTCAAATGTACAATCATGCGCTACAAACGCATTTAAAGCAATAAAAAGGTGATTATGGCTGTCAAACCTAAACCAAACGTTGTGCACTCAAATCTTTTGCTATATTTAGTTTATTTTGGCATCCGGATGATGATTCTAGCATGAAATTGCTTGGGCACCTGTTAATTTTTAAGATTTTGACACATTCAGCTCAAATGTACACAATTGCTGATTATGGCTGTCAAACCTAAACCAAACGTTGTGCACTCAAATCTTTTGCTATATTTAGTTTATTTTGGCATCCGGATGATGATTCTAGCATGAAATTGCTTGGGCACCTGTTAATTTTTAAGATTTTGACACATTCAGCTCAAATGTACAATCATGCGCTAAAAACGCATTTAAAGCAATAAAAAGGTGATTATGGCTGTCAAACCTAAACCAAACGTTGTGCACTCAAATCTTTTGCTGTATTTAGTTTATTTTGGCATCCGGATGATGATTCTAGCATGAAATTGCTTGGGCACCTGTTAATTTTTAAGATTTTGACACATTCAGCTCAAATGTACACAATTGCTGATTATGGCTGTCAAATCTAAACCAAACGTTGTGCACTCAAATCTTTTGCTGTATTTAGTTTATTTTGGCATCCGGATGATGATTCTAGCATGAAATTGCTTGGGCACCTGTTAATTTTTAAGATTTTGACACATTCAGCTCAAATGTACAATCATGCGCTAAAAACGCATTTAAAGCAATAAAAAGGTGATTATGGCTGTCAAACCTAAACCAAACGTTGTGCACTCAAATCTTTTGCTGTATTTAGTTTATTTTGGCATCCGGATGATGATTCTAGCATGAAATTGCTTGGGCACCTGTTAATTTTTAAGATTTTGACACATTCAGCTCAAATGTACACAATTGCTGATTATGGCTGTCAAATCTAAACCAAACGTTGTGCACTCAAATCTTTTGCTGTATTTAGTTTATTTTGGCGTCCGGATGATGATTCTAGCATGAAATTGCTTGGGCACCTGTTAATTTTTAAGATTTTGACATATTCAGCTCAAATGTACACAATTGCTGATTATGGCTGTCAAATCTAAACCAAACGTTGTGCACTCAAATCTTTTGCTGTATTTAGTTTATTTTGGCATCCGGATGATGATTCTAGCATGAAATTGCTTGGGCACCTGTTAATTTTTAAGATTTTGACACATTCAGCTCAAATGTACAATCATGCGCTAAAAACGCATTTAAAGCAATAAAAAGGTGATTATGGCTGTCAAACCTAAACCAAACGTTGTGCACTCAAATCTTTTGCTGTATTTAGTTTATTTTGGCATCCGGATGATGATTCTAGCATGAAATTGCTTGGGCACCTGTTAATTTTTAAGATTTTGACACATTCAGCTCAAATGTACACAATTGCTGATTATGGCTGTCAAATCTAAACCAAACGTTGTGCACTCAAATCTTTTGCTGTATTTAGTTTATTTTGGCATCCGGATGATGATTCTAGCATGAAATTGCTTGGGCACCTGTTAATTTTTAAGATTTTGACACATTCAGCTCAAATGTACAATCATGCGCTACAAACGCATTTAAAGCAATAAAAAGGTGATTATGGCTGTCAAACCTAAACCAAACGTTGTGCACTCAAATCTTTTGCTATATTTAGTTTATTTTGGCATCCGGATGATGATTCTAGCATGAAATTGCTTGGGCACCTGTTAATTTTTAAGATGTTGACACATTCAGCTCAAATGTACAATCATGCGCTAAAAACGCATTTAAAGCAATAAAAAGGTGATTATGGCTGTCAAACCTAAACCAAACGTTGTGCACTCAAATCTTTTGCTGTATTTAGTTTATTTTGGCATCCGGATGATGATTCTAGCATGAAATTGCTTGGGCACCTGTTAATTTTTAAGATTTTGACACATTCAGCTCAAATGTACACAATTGCTGATTATGGCTGTCAAATCTAAACCAAACGTTGTGCACTCAAATCTTTTGCTGTATTTAGTTTATTTTGGCATCCGGATGATGATTCTAGCATGAAATTGCTTGGGCACCTGTTAATTTTTAAGATTTTGACACATTCAGCTCAAATGTACAATCATGCGCTACAAACGCATTTAAAGCAATAAAAAGGTGATTATGGCTGTCAAACCTAAACCAAACGTTGTGCACTCAAATCTTTTGCTATATTTAGTTTATTTTGGCATCCGGATGATGATTCTAGCATGAAATTGCTTGGGCACCTGTTAATTTTTAAGATTTTGACACATTCAGCTCAAATGTACACAATTGCTGATTATGGCTGTCAAACCTAAACCAAACGTTGTGCACTCAAATCTTTTGCTATATTTAGTTTATTTTGGCATCCGGATGATGATTCTAGCATGAAATTGCTTGGGCACCTGTTAATTTTTAAGATTTTGACACATTCAGCTCAAATGTACAATCATGCGCTAAAAACGCATTTAAAGCAATAAAAAGGTGATTATGGCTGTCAAACCTAAACCAAACGTTGTGCACTCAAATCTTTTGCTGTATTTAGTTTATTTTGGCATCCGGATGATGATTCTAGCATGAAATTGCTTGGGCACCTGTTAATTTTTAAGATTTTGACACATTCAGCTCAAATGTACACAATTGCTGATTATGGCTGTCAAATCTAAACCAAACGTTGTGCACTCAAATCTTTTGCTGTATTTAGTTTATTTTGGCATCCGGATGATGATTCTAGCATGAAATTGCTTGGGCACCTGTTAATTTTTAAGATTTTGACACATTCAGCTCAAATGTACAATCATGCGCTAAAAACGCATTTAAAGCAATAAAAAGGTGATTATGGCTGTCAAACCTAAACCAAACGTTGTGCACTCAAATCTTTTGCTGTATTTAGTTTATTTTGGCATCCGGATGATGATTCTAGCATGAAATTGCTTGGGCACCTGTTAATTTTTAAGATTTTGACACATTCAGCTCAAATGTACACAATTGCTGATTATGGCTGTCAAATCTAAACCAAACGTTGTGCACTCAAATCTTTTGCTGTATTTAGTTTATTTTGGCGTCCGGATGATGATTCTAGCATGAAATTGCTTGGGCACCTGTTAATTTTTAAGATTTTGACATATTCAGCTCAAATGTACACAATTGCTGATTATGGCTGTCAAATCTAAACCAAACGTTGTGCACTCAAATCTTTTGCTGTATTTAGTTTATTTTGGCATCCGGATGATGATTCTAGCATGAAATTGCTTGGGCACCTGTTAATTTTTAAGATTTTGACACATTCAGCTAAAATGTACAATCATGCGCTAAAAACACATTTAAAGCAATAAAAAGGTGATTATGGCTGTCAAACCTAAACCAAACGTTGTGCACTCAAATCTTTTGCTGTATTTAGTTTATTTTGGCATCCGGATGATGATTCTAGCATGAAATTGCTTGGGCACCTGTTAATTTGTAAGATTTTGACACATTCAGCTCAAATGTACACAATTGCTGATTATGGCTGTCAAATCTAAACTAAACGTTGTGCACTCAAATCTTTTGCTGTATTTAGTTTATTTTGGCATCCGGATGATGATTCTAGCATGAAATTGCTTGGGCACCTGTTAATTTTTAAGATTTTGACACATTCAGCTCAAATGTACAATCATGCGCTAAAAACGCATTTAAAGCAATAAAAAGGTGATTATGGCTGTCAAACCTAAACCAAACCTTGTGCACTCAAATCTTTTGCTGTATTTAGTTTATTTTGGCATCCGGATGATGATTCTAGCATGAAATTGCTTGGGCACTTGTTAATTTTTAAGATTTTGACACATTCAGCTCAAATGTACAATCATGCGCTAAAAACGCATTTAAAGCAATAAAAAGGTGATTATGGCTGTCAAACCTAAACCAAACGTTGTGCACTCAAATCTTTTGCTGTATTTAGTTTATTTTGGCATCCAGATGATGATTCTAGCATGAAATTGCTTGGGCACCTGTTAATTTTTAAGATTTTGACACATTCAGCTCAAATGTACACAATTGCTGATTATGGCTGTCAAATCTAAACCAAACGTTGTGCACTCAAATCTTTTGCTGTATTTAGTTTATTTTGGCATCCGGATGATGATTCTAGCATGAAATTGCTTGGGCACCTGTTAATTTTTAAGATTTTGACACATTCAGCTCAAATGTACACAATTGCTGATTATGGCTGTCAAATCTAAACCAAACGTTGTGCACTCAAATCTTTTGCTGTATTTAGTTTATTTTGGCATCCGGATGATGATTCTAGCATGAAATTGCTTGGGCACCTGTTAATTTTTAAGATTTTGACACATTCAGCTCAAATGTACAATCATGCGCTAAAAACGCATTTAAAGCAATAAAAAGGTGATTATGGCTGTCAAACCTAAACCAAACGTTGTGCACTCAAATCTTTTGCTGTATTTAGTTTATTTTGGCATCCGGATGATGATTCTAGCATGAAATTGCTTGGGCACCTGTTAATTTTTAAGATTTTGACACATTCAGCTCAAATGTACACAATTGCTGATTATGGCTGTCAAATCTAAACCAAACGTTGTGCACTCAAATCTTTTGCTGTATTTAGTTTATTTTGGCATCCGGATGATGATTCTAGCATGAAATTGCTTGGGCACCTGTTAATTTTTAAGATGTTGACACATTCAGCTCAAATGTACAATCATGCGCTAAAAACGCATTTAAAGCAATAAAAAGGTGATTATGGCTGTCAAACCTAAACCAAACGTTGTGCACTCAAATCTTTTGCTGTATTTAGTTTATTTTGGCATCCGGATGATGATTCTAGCATGAAATTGCTTGGGCACCTGTTAATTTTTAAGATTTTGACACATTCAGCTCAAATGTACACAATTGCTGATTATGGCTGTCAAATCTAAACCAAACGTTGTGCACTCAAATCTTTTGCTGTATTTAGTTTATTTTGGCATCCGGATGATGATTCTAGCATGAAATTGCTTGGGCACCTGTTAATTTTTAAGATTTTGACACATTCAGCTCAAATGTACAATCATGCGCTACAAACGCATTTAAAGCAATAAAAAGGTGATTATGGCTGTCAAACCTAAACCAAACGTTGTGCACTCAAATCTTTTGCTATATTTAGTTTATTTTGGCATCCGGATGATGATTCTAGCATGAAATTGCTTGGGCACCTGTTAATTTTTAAGATTTTGACACATTCAGCTCAAATGTACACAATTGCTGATTATGGCTGTCAAACCTAAACCAAACGTTGTGCACTCAAATCTTTTGCTGTATTTAGTTTATTTTGGCATCCGGATGATGATTCTAGCATGAAATTGCTTGGGCACCTGTTAATTTTTAAGATTTTGACACATTCAGCTCAAATGTACACAATTGCTGATTATGGCTGTCAAATCTAAACCAAACGTTGTGCACTCAAATCTTTTGCTGTATTTAGTTTATTTTGGCATCCGGATGATGATTCTAGCATGAAATTGCTTGGGCACCTGTTAATTTTTAAGATTTTGACACATTCAGCTCAAATGTACAATCATGCGCTACAAACGCATTTAAAGCAATAAAAAGGTGATTATGGCTGTCAAACCTAAACCAAACGTTGTGCACTCAAATCTTTTGCTATATTTAGTTTATTTTGGCATCCGGATGATGATTCTAGCATGAAATTGCTTGGGCACCTGTTAATTTTTAAGATTTTGACACATTCAGCTCAAATGTACACAATTGCTGATTATGGCTGTCAAACCTAAACCAAACGTTGTGCACTCAAATCTTTTGCTATATTTAGTTTATTTTGGCATCCGGATGATGATTCTAGCATGAAATTGCTTGGGCACCTGTTAATTTTTAAGATTTTGACACATTCAGCTCAAATGTACAATCATGCGCTAAAAACGCATTTAAAGCAATAAAAAGGTGATTATGGCTGTCAAACCTAAACCAAACGTTGTGCACTCAAATCTTTTGCTGTATTTAGTTTATTTTGGCATCCGGATGATGATTCTAGCATGAAATTGCTTGGGCACCTGTTAATTTTTAAGATTTTGACACATTCAGCTCAAATGTACACAATTGCTGATTATGGCTGTCAAATCTAAACCAAACGTTGTGCACTCAAATCTTTTGCTGTATTTAGTTTATTTTGGCATCCGGATGATGATTCTAGCATGAAATTGCTTGGGCACCTGTTAATTTTTAAGATTTTGACACATTCAGCTCAAATGTACAATCATGCGCTAAAAACGCATTTAAAGCAATAAAAAGGTGATTATGGCTGTCAAACCTAAACCAAACGTTGTGCACTCAAATCTTTTGCTGTATTTAGTTTATTTTGGCATCCGGATGATGATTCTAGCATGAAATTGCTTGGGCACCTGTTAATTTTTAAGATTTTGACACATTCAGCTCAAATGTACACAATTGCTGATTATGGCTGTCAAATCTAAACCAAACGTTGTGCACTCAAATCTTTTGCTGTATTTAGTTTATTTTGGCGTCCGGATGATGATTCTAGCATGAAATTGCTTGGGCACCTGTTAATTTTTAAGATTTTGACATATTCAGCTCAAATGTACACAATTGCTGATTATGGCTGTCAAATCTAAACCAAACGTTGTGCACTCAAATCTTTTGCTGTATTTAGTTTATTTTGGCATCCGGATGATGATTCTAGCATGAAATTGCTTGGGCACCTGTTAATTTTTAAGATTTTGACACATTCAGCTAAAATGTACAATCATGCGCTAAAAACACATTTAAAGCAATAAAAAGGTGATTATGGCTGTCAAACCTAAACCAAACGTTGTGCACTCAAATCTTTTGCTGTATTTAGTTTATTTTGGCATCCGGATGATGATTCTAGCATGAAATTGCTTGGGCACCTGTTAATTTGTAAGATTTTGACACATTCAGCTCAAATGTACACAATTGCTGATTATGGCTGTCAAATCTAAACTAAACGTTGTGCACTCAAATCTTTTGCTGTATTTAGTTTATTTTGGCATCCGGATGATGATTCTAGCATGAAATTGCTTGGGCACCTGTTAATTTTTAAGATTTTGACACATTCAGCTCAAATGTACAATCATGCGCTAAAAACGCATTTAAAGCAATAAAAAGGTGATTATGGCTGTCAAACCTAAACCAAACCTTGTGCACTCAAATCTTTTGCTGTATTTAGTTTATTTTGGCATCCGGATGATGATTCTAGCATGAAATTGCTTGGGCACTTGTTAATTTTTAAGATTTTGACACATTCAGCTCAAATGTACAATCATGCGCTGAAAACGCATTTAAAGCAATAAAAAGGTGATTATGGCTGTCAAACCTAAACCAAACGTTGTGCACTCAAATCTTTTGCTGTATTTAGTTTATTTTGGCATCCAGATGATGATTCTAGCATGAAATTGCTTGGGCACCTGTTAATTTTTAAGATTTTGACACATTCAGCTCAAATGTACACAATTGCTGATTATGGCTGTCAAATCTAAACCAAACGTTGTGCACTCAAATCTTTTGCTGTATTTAGTTTATTTTGGCATCCGGATGATGATTCTAGCATGAAATTGCTTGGGCACCTGTTAATTTTTAAGATTTTGACACATTCAGCTCAAATGTACACAATTGCTGATTATGGCTGTCAAATCTAAACCAAACGTTGTGCACTCAAATCTTTTGCTGTATTTAGTTTATTTTGGCATCCGGATGATGATTCTAGCATGAAATTGCTTGGGCACCTGTTAATTTTTAAGATTTTGAC
This sequence comes from Festucalex cinctus, assembly GCF_051991245.1. Classification (NCBI taxonomy): domain Eukaryota; kingdom Metazoa; phylum Chordata; class Actinopteri; order Syngnathiformes; family Syngnathidae; genus Festucalex; species Festucalex cinctus. Next base: position 261,265 of record NC_135414.1, read on the forward strand.
ACATTCAGCTCAAATGTACAATCATGCGCTAAAAACGCATTTAAAGCAATAAAAAGGTGATTATGGCTGTCAAACCTAAACCAAACGTTGTGCACTCAAATCTTTTGCTGTATTTAGTTTATTTTGGCATCCGGATGATGATTCTAGCATGAAATTGCTTGGGCACCTGTTAATTTTTAAGATTTTGACACATTCAGCTCAAATGTACACAATTGCTGATTATGGCTGTCAAATCTAAACCAAACGTTGTGCACTCAAATCTTTTGCTGTATTTAGTTTATTTTGGCATCCGGATGATGATTCTAGCATGAAATTGCTTGGGCACCTGTTAATTTTTAAGATGTTGACACATTCAGCTCAAATGTACAATCATGCGCTAAAAACGCATTTAAAGCAATAAAAAGGTGATTATGGCTGTCAAACCTAAACCAAACGTTGTGCACTCAAATCTTTTGCTGTATTTAGTTTATTTTGGCATCCGGATGATGATTCTAGCATGAAATTGCTTGGGCACCTGTTAATTTTTAAGATTTTGACACATTCAGCTCAAATGTACACAATTGCTGATTATGGCTGTCAAATCTAAACCAAACGTTGTGCACTCAAATCTTTTGCTGTATTTAGTTTATTTTGGCATCCGGATGATGATTCTAGCATGAAATTGCTTGGGCACCTGTTAATTTTTAAGATTTTGACACATTCAGCTCAAATGTACAATCATGCGCTACAAACGCATTTAAAGCAATAAAAAGGTGATTATGGCTGTCAAACCTAAACCAAACGTTGTGCACTCAAATCTTTTGCTATATTTAGTTTATTTTGGCATCCGGATGATGATTCTAGCATGAAATTGCTTGGGCACCTGTTAATTTTTAAGATTTTGACACATTCAGCTCAAATGTACACAATTGCTGATTATGGCTGTCAAACCTAAACCAAACGTTGTGCACTCAAATCTTTTGCTGTATTTAGTTTATTTTGGCATCCGGATGATGATTCTAGCATGAAATTGCTTGGGCACCTGTTAATTTTTAAGATTTTGACACATTCAGCTCAAATGTACACAATTGCTGATTATGGCTGTCAAATCTAAACCAAACGTTGTGCACTCAAATCTTTTGCTGTATTTAGTTTATTTTGGCATCCGGATGATGATTCTAGCATGAAATTGCTTGGGCACCTGTTAATTTTTAAGATTTTGACACATTCAGCTCAAATGTACAATCATGCGCTAAAAACGCATTTAAAGCAATAAAAAGGTGATTATGGCTGTCAAACCTAAACCAAACGTTGTGCACTCAAATCTTTTGCTGTATTTAGTTTATTTTGGCATCCGGATGATGATTCTAGCATGAAATTGCTTGGGCACCTGTTAATTTTTAAGATTTTGACACATTCAGCTCAAATGTACACAATTGCTGATTATGGCTGTCAAATCTAAACCAAACGTTGTGCACTCAAATCTTTTGCTGTATTTAGTTTATTTTGGCATCCGGATGATGATTCTAGCATGAAATTGCTTGGGCACCTGTTAATTTTTAAGATTTTGACACATTCAGCTCAAATGTACAATCATGCGCTACAAACGCATTTAAAGCAATAAAAAGGTGATTATGGCTGTCAAACCTAAACCAAACGTTGTGCACTCAAATCTTTTGCTATATTTAGTTTATTTTGGCATCCGGATGATGATTCTAGCATGAAATTGCTTGGGCACCTGTTAATTTTTAAGATTTTGACACGTTCAGCTCAAATGTACACAATTGCTGATTATGGCTGTCAAACCTAAACCAAACGTTGTGCACTCAAATCTTTTGCTATATTTAGTTTATTTTGGCATCCGGATGATGATTCTAGCATTAAATTGCTTGGGCACCTGTTAATTTTTAAGATTTTGACACATTCAGCTCAAATGTACAATCATGCGCTAAAAACGCATTTAAAGCAATAAAAAGGTGATTATGGCTGTCAAACCTAAACCAAACGTTGTGCACTCAAATCTTTTGCTGTATTTAGTTTATTTTGGCATCCGGATGATGATTCTAGCATGAAATTGCTTGGGCACCTGTTAATTTTTAAGATTTTGACACATTCAGCTCAAATGTACACAATTGCTGATTATGGCTGTCAAATCTAAACCAAACGTTGTGCACTCAAATCTTTTGCTGTATTTAGTTTATTTTGGCATCCGGATGATGATTCTAGCATGAAATTGCTTGGGCACCTGTTAATTTTTAAGATTTTGACACATTCAGCTCAAATGTACACAATTGCTGATTATGGCTGTCAAATCTAAACCAAACGTTGTGCACTCAAATCTTTTGCTGTATTTAGTTTATTTTGGCATCCGGATGATGATTCTAGCATGAAATTGCTTGGGCACCTGTTAATTTTTAAGATTTTGACACATTCAGCTCAAATGTACAATCATGCGCTAAAAACGCATTTAAAGCAATAAAAAGGTGATTATGGCTGTCAAACCTAAACCAAACGTTGTGCACTCAAATCTTTTGCTGTATTTAGTTTATTTTGGCATCCGGATGATGATTCTAGCATGAAATTGCTTGGGCACCTGTTAATTTTTAAGATTTTGACACATTCAGCTCAAATGTACACAATTGCTGATTATGGCTGTCAAATCTAAACCAAACGTTGTGCACTCAAATCTTTTGCTGTATTTAGTTTATTTTGGCGTCCGGATGATGATTCTAGCATGAAATTGCTTGGGCACCTGTTAATTTTTAAGATTTTGACATATTCAGCTCAAATGTACACAATTGCTGATTATGGCTGTCAAATCTAAACCAAACGTTGTGCACTCAAATCTTTTGCTGTATTTAGTTTATTTTGGCATCCGGATGATGATTCTAGCATGAAATTGCTTGGGCACCTGTTAATTTTTAAGATTTTGACACATTCAGCTAAAATGTACAATCATGCGCTAAAAACACATTTAAAGCAATAAAAAGGTGATTATGGCTGTCAAACCTAAACCAAACGTTGTGCACTCAAATCTTTTGCTGTATTTAGTTTATTTTGGCATCCGGATGATGATTCTAGCATGAAATTGCTTGGGCACCTGTTAATTTGTAAGATTTTGACACATTCAGCTCAAATGTACACAATTGCTGATTATGGCTGTCAAATCTAAACTAAACGTTGTGCACTCAAATCTTTTGCTGTATTTAGTTTATTTTGGCATCCGGATGATGATTCTAGCATGAAATTGCTTGGGCACCTGTTAATTTTTAAGATTTTGACACATTCAGCTCAAATGTACAATCATGCGCTAAAAACGCATTTAAAGCAATAAAAAGGTGATTATGGCTGTCAAACCTAAACCAAACCTTGTGCACTCAAATCTTTTGCTGTATTTAGTTTATTTTGGCATCCGGATGATGATTCTAGCATGAAATTGCTTGGGCACTTGTTAATTTTTAAGATTTTGACACATTCAGCTCAAATGTACAATCATGCGCTAAAAACGCATTTAAAGCAATAAAAAGGTGATTATGGCTGTCAAACCTAAACCAAACGTTGTGCACTCAAATCTTTTGCTGTATTTAGTTTATTTTGGCATCCAGATGATGATTCTAGCATGAAATTGCTTGGGCACCTGTTAATTTTTAAGATTTTGACACATTCAGCTCAAATGTACACAATTGCTGATTATGGCTGTCAAATCTAAACCAAACGTTGTGCACTCAAATCTTTTGCTGTATTTAGTTTATTTTGGCATCCGGATGATGATTCTAGCATGAAATTGCTTGGGCACCTGTTAATTTTTAAGATTTTGACACATTCAGCTCAAATGTACACAATTGCTGATTATGGCTGTCAAATCTAAACCAAACGTTGTGCACTCAAATCTTTTGCTGTATTTAGTTTATTTTGGCATCCGGATGATGATTCTAGCATGAAATTGCTTGGGCACCTGTTAATTTTTAAGATTTTGACACATTCAGCTCAAATGTACAATCATGCGCTAAAAACGCATTTAAAGCAATAAAAAGGTGATTATGGCTGTCAAACCTAAACCAAACGTTGTGCACTCAAATCTTTTGCTGTATTTAGTTTATTTTGGCATCCGGATGATGATTCTAGCATGAAATTGCTTGGGCACCTGTTAATTTTTAAGATTTTGACACATTCAGCTCAAATGTACACAATTGCTGATTATGGCTGTCAAATCTAAACCAAACGTTGTGCACTCAAATCTTTTGCTGTATTTAGTTTATTTTGGCATCCGGATGATGATTCTAGCATGAAATTGCTTGGGCACCTGTTAATTTTTAAGATTTTGACACATTCAGCTCAAATGTACAATCATGCGCTACAAACGCATTTAAAGCAATAAAAAGGTGATTATGGCTGTCAAACCTAAACCAAACGTTGTGCACTCAAATCTTTTGCTATATTTAGTTTATTTTGGCATCCGGATGATGATTCTAGCATGAAATTGCTTGGGCACCTGTTAATTTTTAAGATTTTGACACATTCAGCTCAAATGTACACAATTGCTGATTATGGCTGTCAAACCTAAACCAAACGTTGTGCACTCAAATCTTTTGCTGTATTTAGTTTATTTTGGCATCCGGATGATGATTCTAGCATGAAATTGCTTGGGCACCTGTTAATTTTTAAGATTTTGACACATTCAGCTCAAATGTACAATCATGCGCTAAAAACGCATTTAAAGCAATAAAAAGGTGATTATGGCTGTCAAACCTAAACCAAACGTTGTGCACTCAAATCTTTTGCTGTATTTAGTTTATTTTGGCATCCGGATGATGATTCTAGCATGAAATTGCTTGGGCACCTGTTAATTTTTAAGATTTTGACACATTCAGCTCCAATGTACACAATTGCTGATTATGGCTGTCAAATCTAAACCAAACGTTGTGCACTCAAATCTTTTGCTATATTTAGTTTATTTTGGCATCCGGATGATGATTCTAGCATGAAATTGCTTGGGCACCTGTTAATTTTTAAGATTTTGACACATTCAGCTCAAATGTACAATCATGCGCTAAAAACGCATTTAAAGCAATAAAAAGGTGATTATGGCTGTCAAACCTAAACCAAACGTTGTGCACTCAAATCTTTTGCTGTATTTAGTTTATTTTGGCATCCGGATGATGATTCTAGCATGAAATTGCTTGGGCACCTGTTAATTTTTAAGATTTTGACACATTCAGCTCAAATGTACACAATTGCTGATTATGGCTGTCAAATCTAAACCAAACGTTGTGAACTCAAATCTTTTGCTGTATTTAGTTTATTTTGGCATCCGGATGATGATTCTAGCATGAAATTGCTTGGGCACCTGTTAATTTTTAAGATTTTGACACATTCAGCTCAAATGTACAATCATGCGCTAAAAACGCATTTAAAGCAATAAAAAGGTGATTATGGCTGTCAAACCTAAACCAAACGTTGTGCACTCAAATCTTTTGCTGTATTTAGTTTATTTTGGCATCCGGATGATGATTCTAGCATGAAATTGCTTGGGCACCTGTTAATTTTTAAGATTTTGACACATTCAGCTCAAATGTACACAATTGCTGATTATGGCTGTCAAATCTAAACCAAACGTTGTGCACTCAAATCTTTTGCTGTATTTAGTTTATTTTGGCATCCGGATGATGATTCTAGCATGAAATTGCTTGGGCACCTGTTAATTTTTAAGATGTTGACACATTCAGCTCAAATGTACAATCATGCGCTAAAAACGCATTTAAAGCAATAAAAAGGTGATTATGGCTGTCAAACCTAAACCAAACGTTGTGCACTCAAATCTTTTGCTGTATTTAGTTTATTTTGGCATCCGGATGATGATTCTAGCATGAAATTGCTTGGGCACCTGTTAATTTTTAAGATTTTGACACATTCAGCTCAAATGTACACAATTGCTGATTATGGCTGTCAAACCTAAACCAAACGTTGTGCACTCAAATCTTTTGCTGTATTTAGTTTATTTTGGCATCCGGATGATGATTCTAGCATGAAATTGCTTGGGCACCTGTTAATTTTTAAGATTTTGACACATTCAGCTCAAATGTACACAATTGCTGATTATGGCTGTCAAATCTAAACCAAACGTTGTGCACTCAAATCTTTTGCTGTATTTAGTTTATTTTGGCATCCGGATGATGATTCTAGCATGAAATTGCTTGGGCACCTGTTAATTTTTAAGATTTTGACACATTCAGCTCAAATGTACAATCATGCGCTAAAAACGCATTTAAAGCAATAAAAAGGTGATTATGGCTGTCAAACCTAAACCAAACGTTGTGCACTCAAATCTTTTGCTGTATTTAGTTTATTTTGGCATCCGGATGATGATTCTAGCATGAAATTGCTTGGGCACCTGTTAATTTTTAAGATTTTGACACATTCAGCTCAAATGTACACAATTGCTGATTATGGCTGTCAAATCTAAACCAAACGTTGTGCACTCAAATCTTTTGCTGTATTTAGTTTATTTTGGCATCCGGATGATGATTCTAGCATGAAATTGCTTGGGCACCTGTTAATTTTTAAGATTTTGACACATTCAGCTCAAATGTACAATCATGCGCTACAAACGCATTTAAAGCAATAAAAAGGTGATTATGGCTGTCAAACCTAAACCAAACGTTGTGCACTCAAATCTTTTGCTATATTTAGTTTATTTTGGCATCCGGATGATGATTCTAGCATGAAATTGCTTGGGCACCTGTTAATTTTTAAGATTTTGACACATTCAGCTCAAATGTACACAATTGCTGATTATGGCTGTCAAACCTAAACCAAACGTTGTGCACTCAAATCTTTTGCTGTATTTAGTTTATTTTGGCATCCGGATGATGATTCTAGCATGAAATTGCTTGGGCACCTGTTAATTTTTAAGATTTTGACACATTCAGCTCAAATGTACAATCATGCGCTAAAAACGCATTTAAAGCAATAAAAAGGTGATTATGGCTGTCAAACCTAAACCAAACGTTGTGCACTCAAATCTTTTGCTGTATTTAGTTTATTTTGGCATCCGGATGATGATTCTAGCATGAAATTGCTTGGGCACCTGTTAATTTTTAAGATTTTGACACATTCAGCTCCAATGTACACAATTGCTGATTATGGCTGTCAAATCTAAACCAAACGTTGTGCACTCAAATCTTTTGCTATATTTAGTTTATTTTGGCATCCGGATGATGATTCTAGCATGAAATTGCTTGGGCACCTGTTAATTTTTAAGATTTTGACACATTCAGCTCAAATGTACAATCATGCGCTAAAAACGCATTTAAAGCAATAAAAAGGTGATTATGGCTGTCAAACCTAAACCAAACGTTGTGCACTCAAATCTTTTGCTGTATTTAGTTTATTTTGGCATCCGGATGATGATTCTAGCATGAAATTGCTTGGGCACCTGTTAATTTTTAAGATTTTGACACATTCAGCTCAAATGTACACAATTGCTGATTATGGCTGTCAAATCTAAACCAAACGTTGTGAACTCAAATCTTTTGCTGTATTTAGTTTATTTTGGCATCCGGATGATGATTCTAGCATGAAATTGCTTGGGCACCTGTTAATTTTTAAGATTTTGACACATTCAGCTCAAATGTACAATCATGCGCTAAAAACGCATTTAAAGCAATAAAAAGGTGATTATGGCTGTCAAACCTAAACCAAACGTTGTGCACTCAAATCTTTTGCTGTATTTAGTTTATTTTGGCATCCGGATGATGATTCTAGCATGAAATTGCTTGGGCACCTGTTAATTTTTAAGATTTTGACACATTCAGCTCAAATGTACACAATTGCTGATTATGGCTGTCAAATCTAAACCAAACGTTGTGCACTCAAATCTTTTGCTGTATTTAGTTTATTTTGGCATCCGGATGATGATTCTAGCATGAAATTGCTTGGGCACCTGTTAATTTTTAAGATGTTGACACATTCAGCTCAAATGTACAATCATGCGCTAAAAACGCATTTAAAGCAATAAAAAGGTGATTATGGCTGTCAAACCTAAACCAAACGTTGTGCACTCAAATCTTTTGCTGTATTTAGTTTATTTTGGCATCCGGATGATGATTCTAGCATGAAATTGCTTGGGCACCTGTTAATTTTTAAGATTTTGACACATTCAGCTCAAATGTACACAATTGCTGATTATGGCTGTCAAACCTAAACCAAACGTTGTGCACTCAAATCTTTTGCTGTATTTAGTTTATTTTGGCATCCGGATGATGATTCTAGCATGAAATTGCTTGGGCACCTGTTAATTTTTAAGATTTTGACACATTCAGCTCAAATGTACACAATTGCTGATTATGGCTGTCAAATCTAAACCAAACGTTGTGCACTCAAATCTTTTGCTGTATTTAGTTTATTTTGGCATCCGGATGATGATTCTAGCATGAAATTGCTTGGGCACCTGTTAATTTTTAAGATTTTGACACATTCAGCTCAAATGTACAATCATGCGCTAAAAACGCATTTAAAGCAATAAAAAGGTGATTATGGCTGTCAAACCTAAACCAAACGTTGTGCACTCAAATCTTTTGCTGTATTTAGTTTATTTTGGCATCCGGATGATGATTCTAGCATGAAATTGCTTGGGCACCTGTTAATTTTTAAGATTTTGACACATTCAGCTCAAATGTACACAATTGCTGATTATGGCTGTCAAATCTAAACCAAACGTTGTGCACTCAAATCTTTTGCTGTATTTAGTTTATTTTGGCATCCGGATGATGATTCTAGCATGAAATTGCTTGGGCACCTGTTAATTTTTAAGATTTTGACACATTCAGCTCAAATGTACAATCATGCGCTACAAACGCATTTAAAGCAATAAAAAGGTGATTATGGCTGTCAAACCTAAACCAAACGTTGTGCACTCAAATCTTTTGCTATATTTAGTTTATTTTGGCATCCGGATGATGATTCTAGCATGAAATTGCTTGGGCACCTGTTAATTTTTAAGATTTTGACACATTCAGCTCAAATGTACACAATTGCTGATTATGGCTGTCAAACCTAAACCAAACGTTGTGCACTCAAATCTTTTGCTATATTTAGTTTATTTTGGCATCCGGATGATGATTCTAGCATGAAATTGCTTGGGCACCTGTTAATTTTTAAGATTTTGACACATTCAGCTCAAATGTACAATCATGCGCTAAAAACGCATTTAAAGCAATAAAAAGGTGATTATGGCTGTCAAACCTAAACCAAACGTTGTGCACTCAAATCTTTTTCTGTATTTAGTTTATTTTGGCATCCGGATGATGATTCTAGCATGAAATTGCTTGGGCACCTGTTAATTTTTAAGATTTTGACACATTCAGCTCAAATGTACACAATTGCTGATTATGGCTGTCAAATCTAAACCAAACGTTGTGCACTCAAATCTTTTGCTGTATTTAGTTTATTTTGGCATCCGGATGATGATTCTAGCATGAAATTGCTTGGGCACCTGTTAATTTTTAAGATTTTGACACATTCAGCTCAAATGTACAATCATGCGCTAAAAACGCATTTAAAGCAATAAAAAGGTGATTATGGCTGTCAAACCTAAACCAAACGTTGTGCACTCAAATCTTTTGCTGTATTTAGTTTATTTTGGCATCCGGATGATGATTCTAGCATGAAATTGCTTGGGCACCTGTTAATTTTTAAGATTTTGACACATTCAGCTCAAATGTACACAATTGCTGATTATGGCTGTCAAATCTAAACCAAACGTTGTGCACTCAAATCTTTTGCTGTATTTAGTTTATTTTGGCATCCGGATGATGATTCTAGCATGAAATTGCTTGGGCACCTGTTAATTTTTAAGATTTTGACACATTCAGCTCAAATGTACAATCATGCGCTAAAAACGCATTTAAAGCAATAAAAAGGTGATTATGGCTGTCAAACCTAAACCAAACGTTGTGCACTCAAATCTTTTGCTGTATTTAGTTTATTTTGGCATCCGGATGATGATTCTAGCATGAAATTGCTTGGGCACCTGTTAATTTTTAAGATTTTGACACATTCAGCTCAAATGTACACAATTGCTGATTATGGCTGTCAAATCTAAACCAAACGTTGTGCACTCAAATCTTTTGCTGTATTTAGTTTATTTTGGCATCCGGATGATGATTCTAGCATGAAATTGCTTGGGCACCTGTTAATTTTTAAGATTTTGACACATTCAGCTCAAATGTACAATCATGCGCTAAAAACGCATTTAAAGCAATAAAAAGGTGATTATGGCTGTCAAACCTAAACCAAACGTTGTGCACTCAAATCTTTTGCTGTATTTAGTTTATTTTGGCATCCGGATGATGATTCTAGCATGAAATTGCTTGGGCACCTGTTAATTTTTAAGATTTTGACACATTCAGCTCAAATGTACACAATTGCTGATTATGGCTGTCAAATCTAAACCAAACGTTGTGCACTCAAATCTTTTGCTGTATTTAGTTTATTTTGGCATCCGGATGATGATTCTAGCATGAAATTGCTTGGGCACCTGTTAATTTTTAAGATTTTGACACATTCAGCTCAAATGTACAATCATGCGCTAAAAACGCATTTAAAGCAATAAAAAGGTGATTATGGCTGTCAAACCTAAACCAAACGTTGTGCACTCAAATCTTTTGCTGTATTTAGTTTATTTTGGCATCCGGATGATGATTCTAGCATGAAATTGCTTGGGCACCTGTTAATTTTTAAGATTTTGACACATTCAGCTCAAATGTACAATCATGCGCTAAAAACGCATTTAAAGCAATAAAAAGGTGATTATGGCTGTCAAACCTAAACCAAACGTTGTGCACTCAAATCTTTTGCTGTATTTAGTTTATTTTGGCATCCGGATGATGATTCTAGCATGAAATTGCTTGGGCACTTGTTAATTTTTAAGATTTTGACACATTCAGCTCAAATGTACAATCATGCGCTAAAAACGCATTTAAAGCAATAAAAAGGTGATTATGGCTGTCAAACCTAAACCAAACGTTGTGCACTCAAATCTTTTGCTGTATTTAGTTTATTTTGGCATCCAGATGATGATTCTAGCATGAAATTGCTTGGGCACCTGTTAATTTTTAAGATTTTGACACATTCAGCTCAAATGTACACAATTGCTGATTATGGCTGTCAAATCTAAACCAAACGTTGTGCACTCAAATCTTTTGCTGTATTTAGTTTATTTTGGCATCCGGATGATGATTCTAGCATGAAATTGCTTGGGCACCTGTTAATTTTTAAGATTTTGACACATTCAGCTCAAATGTACAATCATGCGCTAAAAACGCATTTAAAGCAATAAAAAGGTGATTATGGCTGTCAAACCTAAACCAAACGTTGTGCACTCAAATCTTTTGCTGTATTTAGTTTATTTTGGCATCCGGATGATGATTCTAGCATGAAATTGCTTGGGCACCTGTTAATTTTTAAGATTTTGACACATTCAGCTCAAATGTACACAATTGCTGATTATGGCTGTCAAATCTAAACCAAACGTTGTGCACTCAAATCTTTTGCTGTATTTAGTTTATTTTGGCATCCGGATGATGATTCTAGCATGAAATTGCTTGGGCACCTGTTAATTTTTAAGATTTTGACACATTCAGCTCAAATGTACAATCATGCGCTAAAAACGCATTTAAAGCAATAAAAAGGTGATTATGGCTGTCAAACCTAAACCAAACGTTGTGCACTCAAATCTTTTGCTGTATTTAGTTTATTTTGGCATCCGGATGATGATTCTAGCATGAAATTGCTTGGGCACCTGTTAATTTTTAAGATTTTGACACATTCAGCTCAAATGTACAATCATGCGCTAAAAACGCATTTAAAGCAATAAAAGGGTGATTATGGCTGTCAAACCTAAACCAAACGTTGTGCACTCAAATCTTTTGCTGTATTTAGTTTATTTTGGCATCCGGATGATGATTATAGCATGAAATTGCTTGGGCACCTGTTAATTTTTAAGATTTTGACACATTCAGCTCAAATGTACACAATTGCTGATTATGGCTGTCAAATCTAAACCAAACGTTGTGCACTCAAATCTTTTGCTGTATTTAGTTTATTTTGGCATCCGGATGATGATTCTAGCATGAAATTGCTTGGGCACCTGTTAATTTTTAAGATTTTGACACATTCAGCTCAAATGTACACAATTGCTGATTATGGCTGTCAAACCTAAACCAAACGTTGTGCACTCAAATCTTTTGCTGTATTTAGTTTATTTTGGCATCCGGATGATGATTCTAGCATGAAATTGCTTGGGCACCTGTTAATTTTTAAGATTTTGACACATTCAGCTCAAATGTACACAATTGCTGATTATGGCTGTCAAATCTAAACCAAACGTTGTGCACTCAAATCTTTTGCTGTATTTAGTTTATTTTGGCATCCGGATGATGATTCTAGCATGAAATTGCTTGGGCACCTGTTAATTTTTAAGATTTTGACACATTCAGCTCAAATGTACAATCATGCGCTAAAAACGCATTTAAAGCAATAAAAAGGTGATTATGGCTGTCAAACCTAAACCAAACGTTGTGCACTCAAATCTTTTGCTGTATTTAGTTTATTTTGGCATCCGGATGATGATTCTAGCATGAAATTGCTTGGGCACCTGTTAATTTTTAAGATTTTGACACATTCAGCTCAAATGTACACAATTGCTGATTATGGCTGTCAAATCTAAACCAAACGTTGTGCACTCAAATCTTTTGCTGTATTTAGTTTATTTTGGCATCCGGATGATGATTCTAGCATGAAATTGCTTGGGCACCTGTTAATTTTTAAGATTTTGACACATTCAGCTCAAATGTACAATCATGCGCTACAAACGCATTTAAAGCAATAAAAAGGTGATTATGGCTGTCAAACCTAAACCAAACGTTGTGCACTCAAATCTTTTGCTATATTTAGTTTATTTTGGCATCCGGATGATGATTCTAGCATGAAATTGCTTGGGCACCTGTTAATTTTTAAGATTTTGACACATTCAGCTCAAATGTACACAATTGCTGATTATGGCTGTCAAACCTAAACCAAACGTTGTGCACTCAAATCTTTTGCTATATTTAGTTTATTTTGGCATCCGGATGATGATTCTAGCATGAAATTGCTTGGGCACCTGTTAATTTTTAAGATTTTGACACATTCAGCTCAAATGTACAATCATGCGCTAAAAACGCATTTAAAGCAATAAAAAGGTGATTATGGCTGTCAAACCTAAACCAAACGTTGTGCACTCAAATCTTTTTCTGTATTTAGTTTATTTTGGCATCCGGATGATGATTCTAGCATGAAATTGCTTGGGCACCTGTTAATTTTTAAGATTTTGACACATTCAGCTCAAATGTACACAATTGCTGATTATGGCTGTCAAATCTAAACCAAACGTTGTGCACTCAAATCTTTTGCTGTATTTAGTTTATTTTGGCATCCGGATGATGATTCTAGCATGAAATTGCTTGGGCACCTGTTAATTTTTAAGATTTTGACACATTCAGCTCAAATGTACAATCATGCGCTAAAAACGCATTTAAAGCAATAAAAAGGTGATTATGGCTGTCAAACCTAAACCAAACGTTGTGCACTCAAATCTTTTGCTGTATTTAGTTTATTTTGGCATCCGGATGATGATTCTAGCATGAAATTGCTTGGGCACCTGTTAATTTTTAAGATTTTGACACATTCAGCTCAAATGTACACAATTGCTGATTATGGCTGTCAAATCTAAACCAAACGTTGTGCACTCAAATCTTTTGCTGTATTTAGTTTATTTTGGCATCCGGATGATGATTCTAGCATGAAATTGCTTGGGCACCTGTTAATTTTTAAGATTTTGACACATTCAGCTCAAATGTACAATCATGCGCTAAAAACGCATTTAAAGCAATAAAAAGGTGATTATGGCTGTCAAACCTAAACCAAACGTTGTGCACTCAAATCTTTTGCTGTATTTAGTTTATTTTGGCATCCGGATGATGATTCTAGCATGAAATTGCTTGGGCACCTGTTAATTTTTAAGATTTTGACACATTCAGCTCAAATGTACACAATTGCTGATTATGGCTGTCAAATCTAAACCAAACGTTGTGCACTCAAATCTTTTGCTGTATTTAGTTTATTTTGGCATCCGGATGATGATTCTAGCATGAAATTGCTTGGGCACCTGTTAATTTTTAAGATTTTGACACATTCAGCTCAAATGTACAATCATGCGCTAAAAACGCATTTAAAGCAATAAAAAGGTGATTATGGCTGTCAAACCTAAACCAAACGTTGTGCACTCAAATCTTTTGCTGTATTTAGTTTATTTTGGCATCCGGATGATGATTCTAGCATGAAATTGCTTGGGCACCTGTTAATTTTTAAGATTTTGACACATTCAGCTCAAATGTACACAATTGCTGATTATGGCTGTCAAATCTAAACCAAACGTTGTGCACTCAAATCTTTTGCTGTATTTAGTTTATTTTGGCATCCGGATGATGATTCTAGCATGAAATTGCTTGGGCACCTGTTAATTTTTAAGATTTTGACACATTCAGCTCAAATGTACAATCATGCGCTAAAAACGCATTTAAAGCAATAAAAAGGTGATTATGGCTGTCAAACCTAAACCAAACGTTGTGCACTCAAATCTTTTGCTGTATTTAGTTTATTTTGGCATCCGGATGATGATTCTAGCATGAAATTGCTTGGGCACCTGTTAATTTTTAAGATTTTGACACATTCAGCTCAAATGTACAATCATGCGCTAAAAACGCATTTAAAGCAATAAAAAGGTGATTATGGCTGTCAAACCTAAACCAAACGTTGTGCACTCAAATCTTTTGCTGTATTTAGTTTATTTTGGCATCCGGATGATGATTCTAGCATGAAATTGCTTGGGCACTTGTTAATTTTTAAGATTTTGACACATTCAGCTCAAATGTACAATCATGCGCTAAAAACGCATTTAAAGCAATAAAAAGGTGATTATGGCTGTCAAACCTAAACCAAACGTTGTGCACTCAAATCTTTTGCTGTATTTAGTTTATTTTGGCATCCAGATGATGATTCTAGCATGAAATTGCTTGGGCACCTGTTAATTTTTAAGATTTTGACACATTCAGCTCAAATGTACACAATTGCTGATTATGGCTGTCAAATCTAAACCAAACGTTGTGCACTCAAATCTTTTGCTGTATTTAGTTTATTTTGGCATCCGGATGATGATTCTAGCATGAAATTGCTTGGGCACCTGTTAATTTTTAAGATTTTGACACATTCAGCTCAAATGTACAATCATGCGCTAAAAACGCATTTAAAGCAATAAAAAGGTGATTATGGCTGTCAAACCTAAACCAAACGTTGTGCACTCAAATCTTTTGCTGTATTTAGTTTATTTTGGCATCCGGATGATGATTCTAGCATGAAATTGCTTGGGCACCTGTTAATTTTTAAGATTTTGACACATTCAGCTCAAATGTACACAATTGCTGATTATGGCTGTCAAATCTAAACCAAACGTTGTGCACTCAAATCTTTTGCTGTATTTAGTTTATTTTGGCATCCGGATGATGATTCTAGCATGAAATTGCTTGGGCACCTGTTAATTTTTAAGATTTTGACACATTCAGCTCAAATGTACAATCATGCGCTAAAAACGCATTTAAAGCAATAAAAAGGTGATTATGGCTGTCAAACCTAAACCAAACGTTGTGCACTCAAATCTTTTGCTGTATTTAGTTTATTTTGGCATCCGGATGATGATTCTAGCATGAAATTGCTTGGGCACCTGTTAATTTTTAAGATTTTGACACATTCAGCTCAAATGTACAATCATGCGCTAAAAACGCATTTAAAGCAATAAAAGGGTGATTATGGCTGTCAAACCTAAACCAAACGTTGTGCACTCAAATCTTTTGCTGTATTTAGTTTATTTTGGCATCCGGATGATGATTATAGCATGAAATTGCTTGGGCACCTGTTAATTTTTAAGATTTTGACACATTCAGCTCAAATGTACACAATTGCTGATTATGGCTGTCAAATCTAAACCAAACGTTGTGCACTCAAATCTTTTGCTGTATTTAGTTTATTTTGGCATCCGGATGATGATTCTAGCATGAAATTGCTTGGGCACCTGTTAATTTTTAAGATTTTGACACATTCAGCTCAAATGTACACAATTGCTGATTATGGCTGTCAAACCTAAACCAAACGTTGTGCACTCAAATCTTTTGCTATATTTAGTTTATTTTGGCATCCGGATGATGATTCTAGCATGAAATTGCTTGGGCACCTGTTAATTTTTAAGATTTTGACACATTCAGCTCAAATGTACAATCATGCGCTAAAAACGCATTTAAAGCAATAAAAAGGTGATTATGGCTGTCAAACCTAAACCAAACGTTGTGCACTCAAATCTTTTGCTGTATTTAGTTTATTTTGGCATCCGGATGATGATTCTAGCATGAAATTGCTTGGGCACCTGTTAATTTTTAAGATTTTGACACATTCAGCTCAAATGTACACAATTGCTGATTATGGCTGTCAAATCTAAACCAAACGTTGTGCACTCAAATCTTTTGCTGTATTTAGTTTATTTTGGCATCCGGATGATGATTCTAGCATGAAATTGCTTGGGCACCTGTTAATTTTTAAGATTTTGACACATTCAGCTCAAATGTACAATCATGCGCTACAAACGCATTTAAAGCAATAAAAAGGTGATTATGGCTGTCAAACCTAAACCAAACGTTGTGCACTCAAATCTTTTGCTATATTTAGTTTATTTTGGCATCCGGATGATGATTCTAGCATGAAATTGCTTGGGCACCTGTTGATTTTTAAGATTTTGACACATTCAGCTCAAATGTACACAATTGCTGATTATGGCTGTCAAACCTAAACCAAACGTTGTGCACTCAAATCTTTTGCTATATTTAGTTTATTTTGGCATCCGGATGATGATTCTAGCATGAAATTGCTTGGGCACCTGTTAATTTTTAAGATTTTGACACATTCAGCTCAAATGTACAATCATGCGCTAAAAACGCATTTAAAGCAATAAAAAGGTGATTATGGCTGTCAAACCTAAACCAAACGTTGTGCACTCAAATCTTTTGCTGTATTTAGTTTATTTTGGCATCCGGATGATGATTCTAGCATGAAATTGCTTGGGCACCTGTTAATTTTTAAGATTTTGACACATTCAGCTCAAATGTACACAATTGCTGATTATGGCTGTCAAATCTAAACCAAACGTTGTGCACTCAAATCTTTTGCTGTATTTAGTTTATTTTGGCATCCGGATGATGATTCTAGCATGAAATTGCTTGGGCACCTGTTAATTTTTAAGATTTTGACACATTCAGCTTAAATGTACAATCATGCGCTAAAAACGCATTTAAAGCAATAAAAAGGTGATTATGGCTGTCAAACCTAAACCAAACGTTGTGCACTCAAATCTTTTGCTGTATTTAGTTTATTTTGGCATCCGGATGATGATTCTAGCATGAAATTGCTTGGGCACCTGTTAATTTTTAAGATTTTGACACATTCAGCTCAAATGTACACAATTGCTGATTATGGCTGTCAAATCTAAACCAAACGTTGTGCACTCAAATCTTTTGCTGTATTTAGTTTATTTTGGCGTCCGGATGATGATTCTAGCATGAAATTGCTTGGGCACCTGTTAATTTTTAAGATTTTGACACATTCAGCTCAAATGTACAATCATGCGCTAAAAACGCATTTAAAGCAATAAAAAGGTGATTATGGCTGTCAAACCTAAACCAAACGTTGTGCACTCAAATCTTTTGCTGTATTTAGTTTATTTTGGCATCCGGATGATGATTCTAGCATGAAATTGCTTGGGCACTTGTTAATTTTTAAGATTTTGACACATTCAGCTCAAATGTACAATCATGCGCTAAAAACGCATTTAAAGCAATAAAAAGGTGATTATGGCTGTCAAACCTAAACCAAACGTTGTGCACTCAAATCTTTTGCTGTATTTAGTTTATTTTGGCATCCGGATGATGATTCTAGCATGAAATTGCTTGGGCACCTGTTAATTTTTAAGATTTTGACACATTCAGCTCAAATGTACACAATTGCTGATTATGGCTGTCAAATCTAAACCAAACGTTGTGCACTCAAATCTTTTGCTGTATTTAGTTTATTTTGGCATCCGGATGATGATTCTAGCATGAAATTGCTTGGGCACCTGTTAATTTTTAAGATTTTGACACATTCAGCTCAAATGTACAATCATGCGCTAAAAACGCATTTAAAGCAATAAAAAGGTGATTATGGCTGTCAAACCTAAACCAAACGTTGTGCACTCAAATCTTTTGCTGTATTTAGTTTATTTTGGCATCCGGATGATGATTCTAGCATGAAATTGCTTGGGCACCTGTTCATTTTTAAGATTTTGACACATTCAGCTCAAATGTACACAATTGCTGATTATGGCTGTCAAATCTAAACCAAACGTTGTGCACTCAAATCTTTTGCTGTATTTAGTTTATTTTGGCATCCGGATGATGATTCTAGCATGAAATTGCTTGGGCACCTGTTAATTTTTAAGATTTTGACACATTCAGCTCAAATGTACAATCATGCGCTAAAAACGCATTTAAAGCAATAAAAAGGTGATTATGGCTGTCAAACCTAAACCAAACGTTGTGCACTCAAATCTTTTGCTGTATTTAGTTTATTTTGGCATCCGGATGATGATTCTAGCATGAAATTGCTTGGGCACCTGTTAATTTTTAAGATTTTGACACATTCAGCTCAAATGTACACAATTGCTGATTATGGCTGTCAAATCTAAACCAAACGTTGTGCACTCAAATCTTTTGCTGTATTTAGTTTATTTTGGCATCCGGATGATGATTCTAGCATGAAATTGCTTGGGCACCTGTTAATTTTTAAGATTTTGACACATTCAGCTCAAATGTACAATCATGCGCTAAAAACGCATTTAAAGCAATAAAAAGGTGATTATGGCTGTCAAACCTAAACCAAACGTTGTGCACTCAAATCTTTTGCTGTATTTAGTTTATTTTGGCATCCGGATGATGATTCTAGCATGAAATTGCTTGGGCACCTGTTAATTTTTAAGATTTTGACACATTCAGCTCAAATGTACACAATTGCTGATTATGGCTGTCAAATCTAAACCAAACGTTGTGCACTCAAATCTTTTGCTGTATTTAGTTTATTTTGGCATCCGGATGATGATTCTAGCATGAAATTGCTTGGGCACCTGTTAATTTTTAAGATTTTGACACATTCAGCTCAAATGTACAATCATGCGCTAAAAACGCATTTAAAGCAATAAAAAGGTGATTATGGCTGTCAAACCTAAACCAAACGTTGTGCACTCAAATCTTTTGCTGTATTTAGTTTATTTTGGCATCCGGATGATGATTCTAGCATGAAATTGCTTGGGCACCTGTTAATTTTTAAGATTTTGACACATTCAGCTCAAATGTACAATCATGCGCTAAAAACGCATTTAAAGCAATAAAAAGGTGATTATGGCTGTCAAACCTAAACCAAACGTTGTGCACTCAAATCTTTTGCTGTATTTAGTTTATTTTGGCATCCGGATGATGATTCTAGCATGAAATTGCTTGGGCACTTGTTAATTTTTAAGATTTTGACACATTCAGCTCAAATGTACAATCATGCGCTAAAAACGCATTTAAAGCAATAAAAAGGTGATTATGGCTGTCAAACCTAAACCAAACGTTGTGCACTCAAATCTTTTGCTGTATTTAGTTTATTTTGGCATCCAGATGATGATTCTAGCATGAAATTGCTTGGGCACCTGTTAATTTTTAAGATTTTGACACATTCAGCTCAAATGTACACAATTGCTGATTATGGCTGTCAAATCTAAACCAAACGTTGTGCACTCAAATCTTTTGCTGTATTTAGTTTATTTTGGCATCCGGATGATGATTCTAGCATGAAATTGCTTGGGCACCTGTTAATTTTTAAGATTTTGACACATTCAGCTCAAATGTACAATCATGCGCTAAAAACGCATTTAAAGCAATAAAAAGGTGATTATGGCTGTCAAACCTAAACCAAACGTTGTGCACTCAAATCTTTTGCTGTATTTAGTTTATTTTGGCATCCGGATGATGATTCTAGCATGAAATTGCTTGGGCACCTGTTAATTTTTAAGATTTTGACACATTCAGCTCAAATGTACACAATTGCTGATTATGGCTGTCAAATCTAAACCAAACGTTGTGCACTCAAATCTTTTGCTGTATTTAGTTTATTTTGGCATCCGGATGATGATTCTAGCATGAAATTGCTTGGGCACCTGTTAATTTTTAAGATTTTGACACATTCAGCTCAAATGTACAATCATGCGCTAAAAACGCATTTAAAGCAATAAAAAGGTGATTATGGCTGTCAAACCTAAACCAAACGTTGTGCACTCAAATCTTTTGCTGTATTTAGTTTATTTTGGCATCCGGATGATGATTCTAGCATGAAATTGCTTGGGCACCTGTTAATTTTTAAGATTTTGACACATTCAGCTCAAATGTACAATCATGCGCTAAAAACGCATTTAAAGCAATAAAAGGGTGATTATGGCTGTCAAACCTAAACCAAACGTTGTGCACTCAAATCTTTTGCTGTATTTAGTTTATTTTGGCATCCGGATGATGATTCTAGCATGAAATTGCTTGGGCACCTGTTAATTTTTAAGATTTTGACACATTCAGCTCAAATGTACACAATTGCTGATTATGGCTGTCAAATCTAAACCAAACGTTGTGCACTCAAATCTTTTGCTGTATTTAGTTTATTTTGGCATCCGGATGATGATTCTAGCATGAAATTGCTTGGGCACCTGTTAATTTTTAAGATTTTGACACATTCAGCTCAAATGTACAATCATGCGCTAAAAACGCATTTAAAGCAATAAAAAGGTGATTATGGCTGTCAAACCTAAACCAAACGTTGTGCACTCAAATCTTTTGCTGTATTTAGTTTATTTTGGCATCCGGATGATGATTCTAGCATGAAATTGCTTGGGCACCTGTTAATTTTTAAGATTTTGACACATTCAGCTCAAATGTACACAATTGCTGATTATGGCTGTCAAATCTAAACCAAACGTTGTGCACTCAAATCTTTTGCTGTATTTAGTTTATTTTGGCATCCGGATGATGATTCTAGCATGAAATTGCTTGGGCACCTGTTAATTTTTAAGATTTTGACACATTCAGCTCAAATGTACAATCATGCGCTACAAACGCATTTAAAGCAATAAAAAGGTGATTATGGCTGTCAAACCTAAACCAAACGTTGTGCACTCAAATCTTTTGCTATATTTAGTTTATTTTGGCATCCGGATGATGATTCTAGCATGAAATTGCTTGGGCACCTGTTAATTTTTAAGATTTTGACACATTCAGCTCAAATGTACACAATTGCTGATTATGGCTGTCAAACCTAAACCAAACGTTGTGCACTCAAATCTTTTGCTATATTTAGTTTATTTTGGCATCCGGATGATGATTCTAGCATGAAATTGCTTGGGCACCTGTTAATTTTTAAGATTTTGACACATTCAGCTCAAATGTACAATCATGCGCTAAAAACGCATTTAAAGCAATAAAAAGGTGATTATGGCTGTCAAACCTAAACCAAACGTTGTGCACTCAAATCTTTTTCTGTATTTAGTTTATTTTGGCATCCGGATGATGATTCTAGCATGAAATTGCTTGGGCACCTGTTAATTTTTAAGATTTTGACACATTCAGCTCAAATGTACACAATTGCTGATTATGGCTGTCAAATCTAAACCAAACGTTGTGCACTCAAATCTTTTGCTGTATTTAGTTTATTTTGGCATCCGGATGATGATTCTAGCATGAAATTGCTTGGGCACCTGTTAATTTTTAAGATTTTGACACATTCAGCTCAAATGTACAATCATGCGCTAAAAACGCATTTAAAGCAATAAAAAGGTGATTATGGCTGTCAAACCTAAACCAAACGTTGTGCACTCAAATCTTTTGCTGTATTTAGTTTATTTTGGCATCCGGATGATGATTCTAGCATGAAATTGCTTGGGCACCTGTTAATTTTTAAGATTTTGACACATTCAGCTCAAATGTACACAATTGCTGATTATGGCTGTCAAATCTAAACCAAACGTTGTGCACTCAAATCTTTTGCTGTATTTAGTTTATTTTGGCATCCGGATGATGATTCTAGCATGAAATTGCTTGGGCACCTGTTAATTTTTAAGATTTTGACACATTCAGCTCAAATGTACAATCATGCGCTAAAAACGCATTTAAAGCAATAAAAAGGTGATTATGGCTGTCAAACCTAAACCAAACGTTGTGCACTCAAATCTTTTGCTGTATTTAGTTTATTTTGGCATCCGGATGATGATTCTAGCATGAAATTGCTTGGGCACCTGTTAATTTTTAAGATTTTGACACATTCAGCTCAAATGTACACAATTGCTGATTATGGCTGTCAAATCTAAACCAAACGTTGTGCACTCAAATCTTTTGCTGTATTTAGTTTATTTTGGCATCCGGATGATGATTCTAGCATGAAATTGCTTGGGCACCTGTTAATTTTTAAGATTTTGACACATTCAGCTCAAATGTACAATCATGCGCTAAAAACGCATTTAAAGCAATAAAAAGGTGATTATGGCTGTCAAACCTAAACCAAACGTTGTGCACTCAAATCTTTTGCTGTATTTAGTTTATTTTGGCATCCGGATGATGATTCTAGCATGAAATTGCTTGGGCACCTGTTAATTTTTAAGATTTTGACACATTCAGCTCAAATGTACACAATTGCTGATTATGGCTGTCAAATCTAAACCAAACGTTGTGCACTCAAATCTTTTGCTGTATTTAGTTTATTTTGGCATCCGGATGATGATTCTAGCATGAAATTGCTTGGGCACCTGTTAATTTTTAAGATTTTGACACATTCAGCTCAAATGTACAATCATGCGCTAAAAACGCATTTAAAGCAATAAAAAGGTGATTATGGCTGTCAAACCTAAACCAAACGTTGTGCACTCAAATCTTTTGCTGTATTTAGTTTATTTTGGCATCCGGATGATGATTCTAGCATGAAATTGCTTGGGCACCTGTTAATTTTTAAGATTTTGACACATTCAGCTCAAATGTACAATCATGCGCTAAAAACGCATTTAAAGCAATAAAAAGGTGATTATGGCTGTCAAACCTAAACCAAACGTTGTGCACTCAAATCTTTTGCTGTATTTAGTTTATTTTGGCATCCGGATGATGATTCTAGCATGAAATTGCTTGGGCACTTGTTAATTTTTAAGATTTTGACACATTCAGCTCAAATGTACAATCATGCGCTAAAAACGCATTTAAAGCAATAAAAAGGTGATTATGGCTGTCAAACCTAAACCAAACGTTGTGCACTCAAATCTTTTGCTGTATTTAGTTTATTTTGGCATCCAGATGATGATTCTAGCATGAAATTGCTTGGGCACCTGTTAATTTTTAAGATTTTGACACATTCAGCTCAAATGTACACAATTGCTGATTATGGCTGTCAAATCTAAACCAAACGTTGTGCACTCAAATCTTTTGCTGTATTTAGTTTATTTTGGCATCCGGATGATGATTCTAGCATGAAATTGCTTGGGCACCTGTTAATTTTTAAGATTTTGACACATTCAGCTCAAATGTACAATCATGCGCTAAAAACGCATTTAAAGCAATAAAAAGGTGATTATGGCTGTCAAACCTAAACCAAACGTTGTGCACTCAAATCTTTTGCTGTATTTAGTTTATTTTGGCATCCGGATGATGATTCTAGCATGAAATTGCTTGGGCACCTGTTAATTTTTAAGATTTTGACACATTCAGCTCAAATGTACACAATTGCTGATTATGGCTGTCAAATCTAAACCAAACGTTGTGCACTCAAATCTTTTGCTGTATTTAGTTTATTTTGGCATCCGGATGATGATTCTAGCATGAAATTGCTTGGGCACCTGTTAATTTTTAAGATTTTGACACATTCAGCTCAAATGTACAATCATGCGCTAAAAACGCATTTAAAGCAATAAAAAGGTGATTATGGCTGTCAAACCTAAACCAAACGTTGTGCACTCAAATCTTTTGCTGTATTTAGTTTATTTTGGCATCCGGATGATGATTCTAGCATGAAATTGCTTGGGCACCTGTTAATTTTTAAGATTTTGACACATTCAGCTCAAATGTACAATCATGCGCTAAAAACGCATTTAAAGCAATAAAAGGGTGATTATGGCTGTCAAACCTAAACCAAACGTTGTGCACTCAAATCTTTTGCTGTATTTAGTTTATTTTGGCATCCGGATGATGATTATAGCATGAAATTGCTTGGGCACCTGTTAATTTTTAAGATTTTGACACATTCAGCTCAAATGTACACAATTGCTGATTATGGCTGTCAAATCTAAACCAAACGTTGTGCACTCAAATCTTTTGCTGTATTTAGTTTATTTTGGCATCCGGATGATGATTCTAGCATGAAATTGCTTGGGCACCTGTTAATTTTTAAGATTTTGACACATTCAGCTCAAATGTACACAATTGCTGATTATGGCTGTCAAACCTAAACCAAACGTTGTGCACTCAAATCTTTTGCTATATTTAGTTTATTTTGGCATCCGGATGATGATTCTAGCATGAAATTGCTTGGGCACCTGTTAATTTTTAAGATTTTGACACATTCAGCTCAAATGTACAATCATGCGCTAAAAACGCATTTAAAGCAATAAAAAGGTGATTATGGCTGTCAAACCTAAACCAAACGTTGTGCACTCAAATCTTTTGCTGTATTTAGTTTATTTTGGCATCCGGATGATGATTCTAGCATGAAATTGCTTGGGCACCTGTTAATTTTTAAGATTTTGACACATTCAGCTCAAATGTACACAATTGCTGATTATGGCTGTCAAATCTAAACCAAACGTTGTGCACTCAAATCTTTTGCTGTATTTAGTTTATTTTGGCATCCGGATGATGATTCTAGCATGAAATTGCTTGGGCACCTGTTAATTTTTAAGATTTTGACACATTCAGCTCAAATGTACAATCATGCGCTACAAACGCATTTAAAGCAATAAAAAGGTGATTATGGCTGTCAAACCTAAACCAAACGTTGTGCACTCAAATCTTTTGCTATATTTAGTTTATTTTGGCATCCGGATGATGATTCTAGCATGAAATTGCTTGGGCACCTGTTGATTTTTAAGATTTTGACACATTCAGCTCAAATGTACACAATTGCTGATTATGGCTGTCAAACCTAAACCAAACGTTGTGCACTCAAATCTTTTGCTATATTTAGTTTATTTTGGCATCCGGATGATGATTCTAGCATGAAATTGCTTGGGCACCTGTTAATTTTTAAGATTTTGACACATTCAGCTCAAATGTACAATCATGCGCTAAAAACGCATTTAAAGCAATAAAAAGGTGATTATGGCTGTCAAACCTAAACCAAACGTTGTGCACTCAAATCTTTTGCTGTATTTAGTTTATTTTGGCATCCGGATGATGATTCTAGCATGAAATTGCTTGGGCACCTGTTAATTTTTAAGATTTTGACACATTCAGCTCAAATGTACACAATTGCTGATTATGGCTGTCAAATCTAAACCAAACGTTGTGCACTCAAATCTTTTGCTGTATTTAGTTTATTTTGGCATCCGGATGATGATTCTAGCATGAAATTGCTTGGGCACCTGTTAATTTTTAAGATTTTGACACATTCAGCTTAAATGTACAATCATGCGCTAAAAACGCATTTAAAGCAATAAAAAGGTGATTATGGCTGTCAAACCTAAACCAAACGTTGTGCACTCAAATCTTTTGCTGTATTTAGTTTATTTTGGCATCCGGATGATGATTCTAGCATGAAATTGCTTGGGCACCTGTTAATTTTTAAGATTTTGACACATTCAGCTCAAATGTACACAATTGCTGATTATGGCTGTCAAATCTAAACCAAACGTTGTGCACTCAAATCTTTTGCTGTATTTAGTTTATTTTGGCGTCCGGATGATGATTCTAGCATGAAATTGCTTGGGCACCTGTTAATTTTTAAGATTTTGACACATTCAGCTCAAATGTACAATCATGCGCTAAAAACGCATTTAAAGCAATAAAAAGGTGATTATGGCTGTCAAACCTAAACCAAACGTTGTGCACTCAAATCTTTTGCTGTATTTAGTTTATTTTGGCATCCGGATGATGATTCTAGCATGAAATTGCTTGGGCACTTGTTAATTTTTAAGATTTTGACACATTCAGCTCAAATGTACAATCATGCGCTAAAAACGCATTTAAAGCAATAAAAAGGTGATTATGGCTGTCAAACCTAAACCAAACGTTGTGCACTCAAATCTTTTGCTGTATTTAGTTTATTTTGGCATCCGGATGATGATTCTAGCATGAAATTGCTTGGGCACCTGTTAATTTTTAAGATTTTGACACATTCAGCTCAAATGTACACAATTGCTGATTATGGCTGTCAAATCTAAACCAAACGTTGTGCACTCAAATCTTTTGCTGTATTTAGTTTATTTTGGCATCCGGATGATGATTCTAGCATGAAATTGCTTGGGCACCTGTTAATTTTTAAGATTTTGACACATTCAGCTCAAATGTACAATCATGCGCTAAAAACGCATTTAAAGCAATAAAAAGGTGATTATGGCTGTCAAACCTAAACCAAACGTTGTGCACTCAAATCTTTTGCTGTATTTAGTTTATTTTGGCATCCGGATGATGATTCTAGCATGAAATTGCTTGGGCACCTGTTCATTTTTAAGATTTTGACACATTCAGCTCAAATGTACACAATTGCTGATTATGGCTGTCAAATCTAAACCAAACGTTGTGCACTCAAATCTTTTGCTGTATTTAGTTTATTTTGGCATCCGGATGATGATTCTAGCATGAAATTGCTTGGGCACCTGTTAATTTTTAAGATTTTGACACATTCAGCTCAAATGTACAATCATGCGCTAAAAACGCATTTAAAGCAATAAAAAGGTGATTATGGCTGTCAAACCTAAACCAAACGTTGTGCACTCAAATCTTTTGCTGTATTTAGTTTATTTTGGCATCCGGATGATGATTCTAGCATGAAATTGCTTGGGCACCTGTTAATTTTTAAGATTTTGACACATTCAGCTCAAATGTACACAATTGCTGATTATGGCTGTCAAATCTAAACCAAACGTTGTGCACTCAAATCTTTTGCTGTATTTAGTTTATTTTGGCATCCGGATGATGATTCTAGCATGAAATTGCTTGGGCACCTGTTAATTTTTAAGATTTTGACACATTCAGCTCAAATGTACAATCATGCGCTAAAAACGCATTTAAAGCAATAAAAAGGTGATTATGGCTGTCAAACCTAAACCAAACGTTGTGCACTCAAATCTTTTGCTGTATTTAGTTTATTTTGGCATCCGGATGATGATTCTAGCATGAAATTGCTTGGGCACCTGTTAATTTTTAAGATTTTGACACATTCAGCTCAAATGTACACAATTGCTGATTATGGCTGTCAAATCTAAACCAAACGTTGTGCACTCAAATCTTTTGCTGTATTTAGTTTATTTTGGCATCCGGATGATGATTCTAGCATGAAATTGCTTGGGCACCTGTTAATTTTTAAGATTTTGACACATTCAGCTCAAATGTACAATCATGCGCTAAAAACGCATTTAAAGCAATAAAAAGGTGATTATGGCTGTCAAACCTAAACCAAACGTTGTGCACTCAAATCTTTTGCTGTATTTAGTTTATTTTGGCATCCGGATGATGATTCTAGCATGAAATTGCTTGGGCACCTGTTAATTTTTAAGATTTTGACACATTCAGCTCAAATGTACAATCATGCGCTAAAAACGCATTTAAAGCAATAAAAAGGTGATTATGGCTGTCAAACCTAAACCAAACGTTGTGCACTCAAATCTTTTGCTGTATTTAGTTTATTTTGGCATCCGGATGATGATTCTAGCATGAAATTGCTTGGGCACTTGTTAATTTTTAAGATTTTGACACATTCAGCTCAAATGTACAATCATGCGCTAAAAACGCATTTAAAGCAATAAAAAGGTGATTATGGCTGTC
This sequence comes from Festucalex cinctus, assembly GCF_051991245.1. Lineage (NCBI taxonomy): Eukaryota > Metazoa > Chordata > Actinopteri > Syngnathiformes > Syngnathidae > Festucalex > Festucalex cinctus. The sequence continues at coordinate 289,455 of NC_135414.1, forward strand.
AAACCTAAACCAAACGTTGTGCACTCAAATCTTTTGCTGTATTTAGTTTATTTTGGCATCCAGATGATGATTCTAGCATGAAATTGCTTGGGCACCTGTTAATTTTTAAGATTTTGACACATTCAGCTCAAATGTACACAATTGCTGATTATGGCTGTCAAATCTAAACCAAACGTTGTGCACTCAAATCTTTTGCTGTATTTAGTTTATTTTGGCATCCGGATGATGATTCTAGCATGAAATTGCTTGGGCACCTGTTAATTTTTAAGATTTTGACACATTCAGCTCAAATGTACAATCATGCGCTAAAAACGCATTTAAAGCAATAAAAAGGTGATTATGGCTGTCAAACCTAAACCAAACGTTGTGCACTCAAATCTTTTGCTGTATTTAGTTTATTTTGGCATCCGGATGATGATTCTAGCATGAAATTGCTTGGGCACCTGTTAATTTTTAAGATTTTGACACATTCAGCTCAAATGTACACAATTGCTGATTATGGCTGTCAAATCTAAACCAAACGTTGTGCACTCAAATCTTTTGCTGTATTTAGTTTATTTTGGCATCCGGATGATGATTCTAGCATGAAATTGCTTGGGCACCTGTTAATTTTTAAGATTTTGACACATTCAGCTCAAATGTACAATCATGCGCTAAAAACGCATTTAAAGCAATAAAAAGGTGATTATGGCTGTCAAACCTAAACCAAACGTTGTGCACTCAAATCTTTTGCTGTATTTAGTTTATTTTGGCATCCGGATGATGATTCTAGCATGAAATTGCTTGGGCACCTGTTAATTTTTAAGATTTTGACACATTCAGCTCAAATGTACAATCATGCGCTAAAAACGCATTTAAAGCAATAAAAGGGTGATTATGGCTGTCAAACCTAAACCAAACGTTGTGCACTCAAATCTTTTGCTGTATTTAGTTTATTTTGGCATCCGGATGATGATTATAGCATGAAATTGCTTGGGCACCTGTTAATTTTTAAGATTTTGACACATTCAGCTCAAATGTACACAATTGCTGATTATGGCTGTCAAATCTAAACCAAACGTTGTGCACTCAAATCTTTTGCTGTATTTAGTTTATTTTGGCATCCGGATGATGATTCTAGCATGAAATTGCTTGGGCACCTGTTAATTTTTAAGATTTTGACACATTCAGCTCAAATGTACACAATTGCTGATTATGGCTGTCAAACCTAAACCAAACGTTGTGCACTCAAATCTTTTGCTATATTTAGTTTATTTTGGCATCCGGATGATGATTCTAGCATGAAATTGCTTGGGCACCTGTTAATTTTTAAGATTTTGACACATTCAGCTCAAATGTACAATCATGCGCTAAAAACGCATTTAAAGCAATAAAAAGGTGATTATGGCTGTCAAACCTAAACCAAACGTTGTGCACTCAAATCTTTTGCTGTATTTAGTTTATTTTGGCATCCGGATGATGATTCTAGCATGAAATTGCTTGGGCACCTGTTAATTTTTAAGATTTTGACACATTCAGCTCAAATGTACACAATTGCTGATTATGGCTGTCAAATCTAAACCAAACGTTGTGCACTCAAATCTTTTGCTGTATTTAGTTTATTTTGGCATCCGGATGATGATTCTAGCATGAAATTGCTTGGGCACCTGTTAATTTTTAAGATTTTGACACATTCAGCTCAAATGTACAATCATGCGCTACAAACGCATTTAAAGCAATAAAAAGGTGATTATGGCTGTCAAACCTAAACCAAACGTTGTGCACTCAAATCTTTTGCTATATTTAGTTTATTTTGGCATCCGGATGATGATTCTAGCATGAAATTGCTTGGGCACCTGTTGATTTTTAAGATTTTGACACATTCAGCTCAAATGTACACAATTGCTGATTATGGCTGTCAAACCTAAACCAAACGTTGTGCACTCAAATCTTTTGCTATATTTAGTTTATTTTGGCATCCGGATGATGATTCTAGCATGAAATTGCTTGGGCACCTGTTAATTTTTAAGATTTTGACACATTCAGCTCAAATGTACAATCATGCGCTAAAAACGCATTTAAAGCAATAAAAAGGTGATTATGGCTGTCAAACCTAAACCAAACGTTGTGCACTCAAATCTTTTGCTGTATTTAGTTTATTTTGGCATCCGGATGATGATTCTAGCATGAAATTGCTTGGGCACCTGTTAATTTTTAAGATTTTGACACATTCAGCTCAAATGTACACAATTGCTGATTATGGCTGTCAAATCTAAACCAAACGTTGTGCACTCAAATCTTTTGCTGTATTTAGTTTATTTTGGCATCCGGATGATGATTCTAGCATGAAATTGCTTGGGCACCTGTTAATTTTTAAGATTTTGACACATTCAGCTTAAATGTACAATCATGCGCTAAAAACGCATTTAAAGCAATAAAAAGGTGATTATGGCTGTCAAACCTAAACCAAACGTTGTGCACTCAAATCTTTTGCTGTATTTAGTTTATTTTGGCATCCGGATGATGATTCTAGCATGAAATTGCTTGGGCACCTGTTAATTTTTAAGATTTTGACACATTCAGCTCAAATGTACACAATTGCTGATTATGGCTGTCAAATCTAAACCAAACGTTGTGCACTCAAATCTTTTGCTGTATTTAGTTTATTTTGGCGTCCGGATGATGATTCTAGCATGAAATTGCTTGGGCACCTGTTAATTTTTAAGATTTTGACACATTCAGCTCAAATGTACAATCATGCGCTAAAAACGCATTTAAAGCAATAAAAAGGTGATTATGGCTGTCAAACCTAAACCAAACGTTGTGCACTCAAATCTTTTGCTGTATTTAGTTTATTTTGGCATCCGGATGATGATTCTAGCATGAAATTGCTTGGGCACTTGTTAATTTTTAAGATTTTGACACATTCAGCTCAAATGTACAATCATGCGCTAAAAACGCATTTAAAGCAATAAAAAGGTGATTATGGCTGTCAAACCTAAACCAAACGTTGTGCACTCAAATCTTTTGCTGTATTTAGTTTATTTTGGCATCCAGATGATGATTCTAGCATGAAATTGCTTGGGCACCTGTTAATTTTTAAGATTTTGACACATTCAGCTCAAATGTACACAATTGCTGATTATGGCTGTCAAATCTAAACCAAACGTTGTGCACTCAAATCTTTTGCTGTATTTAGTTTATTTTGGCATCCGGATGATGATTCTAGCATGAAATTGCTTGGGCACCTGTTAATTTTTAAGATTTTGACACATTCAGCTCAAATGTACAATCATGCGCTAAAAACGCATTTAAAGCAATAAAAAGGTGATTATGGCTGTCAAACCTAAACCAAACGTTGTGCACTCAAATCTTTTGCTGTATTTAGTTTATTTTGGCATCCGGATGATGATTCTAGCATGAAATTGCTTGGGCACCTGTTCATTTTTAAGATTTTGACACATTCAGCTCAAATGTACACAATTGCTGATTATGGCTGTCAAATCTAAACCAAACGTTGTGCACTCAAATCTTTTGCTGTATTTAGTTTATTTTGGCATCCGGATGATGATTCTAGCATGAAATTGCTTGGGCACCTGTTAATTTTTAAGATTTTGACACATTCAGCTCAAATGTACAATCATGCGCTAAAAACGCATTTAAAGCAATAAAAAGGTGATTATGGCTGTCAAACCTAAACCAAACGTTGTGCACTCAAATCTTTTGCTATATTTAGTTTATTTTGGCATCCGGATGATGATTCTAGCATGAAATTGCTTGGGCACCTGTTAATTTTTAAGATTTTGACACATTCAGCTCAAATGTACACAATTGCTGATTATGGCTGTCAAACCTAAACCAAACGTTGTGCACTCAAATCTTTTGCTATATTTAGTTTATTTTGGCATCCGGATGATGATTCTAGCATGAAATTGCTTGGGCACCTGTTAATTTTTAAGATTTTGACTCATTCAGCTCAAATGTACACAATTGCTGATTATGGCTGTCAAATCTAAACCAAACGTTGTGCACTCAAATCTTTTGCTGTATTTAGTTTATTTTGGCATCCGGATGATGATTCTAGCATGAAATTGCTTGGGCACCTGTTAATTTTTAAGATTTTGACACCTTCAGCTCAAATGTACAATCATGCGCTAAAAACGCATTTAAAGCAATACAAAGGTGATTATGGCTGTCAAACCTAAACCAAACGTTGTGCACTCAAATCTTTTGCTGTATTTAGTTTATTTTGGCATCCGGATGATGATTCTAGCATGAAATTGCTTGGGCACCTGTTAATTTTTAAGATTTTGACACATTCAGCTCAAATGTACACAATTGCTGATTATGGCTGTCAAATCTAAACCAAACGTTGTGCACTCAAATCTTTTGCTGTATTTAGTTTATTTTGGCATCCAGATGATGATTCTAGCATGAAATTGCTTGGGCACCTGTTAATTTTTAAGATTTTGACACATTCAGCTCAAATGTAAACAATTGCTGATTATGGGTGTCAAATCTAAACCAAACGTTGTGCACTCAAATCGTTTGCTGTATTTAGTTTATTTTGGCATCCGGATGATGATTCTAGCATGAAATTGCTTGGGCACCTGTTAATTTTTAAGATTTTGACACATTCAGCTCAAATGTACAATCATGCGCTAAAAAGGCATTTAAAGCAATAAAAAGGTGATTATGGCTGTCAAACCTAAACCAAACGTTGTGCACTCAAATCTTTTGCTGTATTTAGTTTATTTTGGCATCCGGATGATGATTCTAGCATGAAATTGCTTGGGCACCTGTTAATTTTGAAGATTTTGACACATTCAGCTCAAATGTACACAATTGCTGATTATGGCTGTCAAATCTAAACCAAACGTTGTGCACTCAAATCTTTTGCTGTATTTAGTTTATTTGGGCATCCGGATGATGATTCTAGCATGAAATTGCTTGGGCACCTGTTAATGTTTAAGATTTTGACACATTCAGCTCAAATGTACGCAATTGCTGATTATGGCTGTCAAATCTAAACCAAACGTTGTGCACTCAAATCTTTTGCAGTATTTAGTTTATTTTGGCATCCGGATGATGATTCTAGCATGAGATTGCTTGGGCACATGTTAATTTTTAAGATTTTAACACATTTAGCTCAAATGTACAATCATGCGCTAAAAACGCATTTTAAAGCAATAAAAATGTGAATATGGCTGTCAAACCTAAACCAAACGTTGTGCACTCAAATCTTTTGCTGTATTTAGTTTTTTTTGGCATCCGGATGATGATTCTAGCATGAAATTGCTTGGGCACCTGTTAATTTTTAAGATTTTGACACATTCAGCTCAAATGTACACAATTGCTGATTATGGCTGTCAAACCTAAACCAAACGTTGTGCACTCAAATCTTTTGCTGTATTTAGTTCATTTTGGCATCCGGATGATGATTCTAGCATGAAATTGCTTGGGCACCTGTTAATTTTTAAGATTTTGACACATTCAGCTCAAATGTACACAATTGCTGATTATGGCTGTCAAATCTAAACCAAACGTTGTGCACTCAAATCTTTTGCTGTATTTAGTTTATTTTGGCATCCGGATGATGATTCTAGCATGAAATTGCTTGGGCACCTGTTAATTTTTAAGATTTTGACACATTCAGCTCAAATGTACAATCATGCGCTAAAAACGCATTTAAAGCAATAAAAAGGTGATTATGGCTGTCAAACTTAAACCAAACGTTGTGCACTCAAATCTTTTGCTGTATTTAGTTTATTTTGGCATCCGGATGATGATTCTAGCATGAAATTGCTTGGGCACCTGTTAATTTTTAAGATTTTGACACATTCAGCTCAAATGTACACAATTGCTTATTATGGCTGTCAAATCTAAACCAAACGTTGTGCACTCAAATCTTTTGCTGTATTTAGTTTATTTTGGCATCCGGATGATGATTCTAGCATGAAATTGCTTGGGCACCTGTTAATTTTTAAGATTTTGACACATTTAGGCCAAATGTACAATCATGCGCTAAAAACGCATTTAAAGCAATAAAAAGATGATTATGGCTGTCAAACCTAAACCAAACGTTGTGCACTCAAATCTTTTGCTGTATTTAGTTTATTTTGGCATCCGGATGATGATTCTAGCATGAAATTGCCTGGGCACCTGTTAATTTTGAAGATTTTGACACATTCAGCTCAAATGTACACAATTGCTGATTATGGCTGTCAAATCTAAACCAAACGTTGTGCACTCAAAACTTTTGCTGTATTTAGTTTATTTTGGCATCCGGATGATGATTCTAGCATGAAATTGCTTGGGCACCTGTTAATTTTTAAGATTTTGACACATTCAGCTTAAATGTACAATCATGCGCTAAAAACGCATTTAAAGCAATAAAAAGGTGATTATGGCTATCAAAACTAAACCAAACATTGTGCACTCAAATCTTTTGCTGTATTGAGTTTATTTTGGCATCCGGATGGTGATTCTAGCATGAATTTGCTTGGGCACCTGTTAATTTTTAAGATTTTGACACATTCAGCTCAAATGTACACAATTGCTGATTATGGCTGTCAAATCTAAACCAAACGTTGTGCACTCAAATCTTTTGCTGTATTTAGTTTATTTTGGCATCCGGATGATGATTCTAGCATGAAATTGCTTGGGCACCTGTTAATTTTTAAGATTTTGACACATTCAGCTCAAATGTACACAATTGCTGATTATGGCTGTCAAACCTAAACCAAACGTTGTGCACTCAAATCTTTTGCTATATTTAGTTTATTTTGGCATCCGGATGATGATTCTAGCATGAAATTGCTTGGGCACCTGTTAATTTTTAAGATTTTGACACATTCAGCTCAAATGTACAATCATGCGCTAAAAACGCATTTAAAGCAATAAAAAGGTGATTATGGCTGTCAAACCTAAACCAAACGTTGTGCACTCAAATCTTTTGCTGTATTTAGTTTATTTTGGCATCCGGATGATGATTATAGCATGAAATTGCTTGGGCACCTGTTAATTTTTAAGATTTTGACACATTCAGCTCAAATGTACACAATTGCTGATTATGGCTGTCAAATCTAAACCAAACGTTGTGCACTCAAATCTTTTGCTGTATTTAGTTTATTTTGGCATCCGGATGATGATTCTAGCATGAAATTGCTTGGGCACCTGTTAATTTTTAAGATTTTGACACATTCAGCTCAAATGTACACAATTGCTGATTATGGCTGTCAAACCTAAACCAAACGTTGTGCACTCAAATCTTTTGCTATATTTAGTTTATTTTGGCATCCGGATGATGATTCTAGCATGAAATTGCTTGGGCACCTGTTAATTTTTAAGATTTTGACACATTCAGCTCAAATGTACAATCATGCGCTAAAAACGCATTTAAAGCAATAAAAAGGTGATTATGGCTGTCAAACCTAAACCAAACGTTGTGCACTCAAATCTTTTGCTGTATTTAGTTTATTTTGGCATCCGGATGATGATTCTAGCATGAAATTGCTTGGGCACCTGTTAATTTTTAAGATTTTGACACATTCAGCTCAAATGTACACAATTGCTGATTATGGCTGTCAAACCTAAACCAAACGTTGTGCACTCAAATCTTTTGCTGTATTTAGTTCATTTTGGCATCCGGATGATGATTCTAGCATGAAATTGCTTGGGCACCTGTTAATTTTTAAGATTTTGACACATTCAGCTCAAATGTACACAATTGCTGATTATGGCTGTCAAACCTAAACCAAACGTTGTGCACTCAAATCTTTTGCTGTATTTAGTTTTTTTTGGCATCCGGATGATGATTCTAGCATGAAATTGCTTGGGCACCTGTTAATTTTTAAGATTTTGACACATTCAGCTCAAATGTACACAATTGCTGATTATGGCTGTCAAACCTAAACCAAACGTTGTGCACTCAAATCTTTTGCTGTATTTAGTTCATTTTGGCATCCGGATGATGATTCTAGCATGAAATTGCTTGGGCACCTGTTAATTTTTAAGATTTTGACACATTCAGCTCAAATGTACACAATTGCTGATTATGGCTGTCAAATCTAAACCAAACGTTGTGCACTCAAATCTTTTGCTGTATTTAGTTTATTTTGGCATCCGGATGATGATTCTAGCATGAAATTGCTTGGGCACCTGTTAATTTTTAAGATTTTGACACATTCAGCTCAAATGTACAATCATGCGCTAAAAACGCATTTAAAGCAATAAAAAGGTGATTATGGCTGTCAAACTTAAACCAAACGTTGTGCACTCAAATCTTTTGCTGTATTTAGTTTATTTTGGCATCCGGATGATGATTCTAGCATGAAATTGCTTGGGCACCTGTTAATTTTTAAGATTTTGACACATTCAGCTCAAATGTACACAATTGCTTATTATGGCTGTCAAATCTAAACCAAACGTTGTGCACTCAAATCTTTTGCTGTATTTAGTTTATTTTGGCATCCGGATGATGATTCTAGCATGAAATTGCTTGGGCACCTGTTAATTTTTAAGATTTTGACACATTTAGGCCAAATGTACAATCATGCGCTAAAAACGCATTTAAAGCAATAAAAAGATGATTATGGCTGTCAAACCTAAACCAAACGTTGTGCACTCAAATCTTTTGCTGTATTTAGTTTATTTTGGCATCCGGATGATGATTCTAGCATGAAATTGCCTGGGCACCTGTTAATTTTGAAGATTTTGACACATTCAGCTCAAATGTACACAATTGCTGATTATGGCTGTCAAATCTAAACCAAACGTTGTGCACTCAAAACTTTTGCTGTATTTAGTTTATTTTGGCATCCGGATGATGATTCTAGCATGAAATTGCTTGGGCACCTGTTAATTTTTAAGATTTTGACACATTCAGCTTAAATGTACAATCATGCGCTAAAAACGCATTTAAAGCAATAAAAAGGTGATTATGGCTATCAAAACTAAACCAAACATTGTGCACTCAAATCTTTTGCTGTATTGAGTTTATTTTGGCATCCGGATGGTGATTCTAGCATGAATTTGCTTGGGCACCTGTTAATTTTTAAGATTTTGACACATTCAGCTCAAATGTACACAATTGCTGATTATGGCTGTCAAATCTAAACCAAACGTTGTGCACTCAAATCTTTTGCTGTATTTAGTTTATTTTGGCATCCGGATGATGATTCTAGCATGAAATTGCTTGGGCACCTGTTAATTTTTAAGATTTTGACACATTCAGCTCAAATGTACACAATTGCTGATTATGGCTGTCAAACCTAAACCAAACGTTGTGCACTCAAATCTTTTGCTATATTTAGTTTATTTTGGCATCCGGATGATGATTCTAGCATGAAATTGCTTGGGCACCTGTTAATTTTTAAGATTTTGACACATTCAGCTCAAATGTACAATCATGCGCTAAAAACGCATTTAAAGCAATAAAAAGGTGATTATGGCTGTCAAACCTAAACCAAACGTTGTGCACTCAAATCTTTTGCTGTATTTAGTTTATTTTGGCATCCGGATGATGATTCTAGCATGAAATTGCTTGGGCACCTGTTAATTTTTAAGATTTTGACACATTCAGCTCAAATGTACACAATTGCTGATTATGGCTGTCAAACCTAAACCAAACGTTGTGCACTCAAAACTTTTGCTGTATTTAGTTTATTTTGGCATCCGGATGATGATTCTAGCATGAAATTGCTTGGGCACCTGTTAATTTTTAAGATTTTGACACATTCAGCTTAAATGTACAATCATGCGCTAAAAACGCATTTAAAGCAATAAAAAGGTGATTATGGCTATCAAAACTAAACCAAACATTGTGCACTCAAATCTTTTGCTGTATTTAGTTTATTTTGGCATCCGGATGATGATTCTAGCATGAAATTGCTTGGGCACCTGTTAATTTTTAAGATTTTGACACATTCAGCTCAAATGTACACAATTGCTGATTATGGCTGTCAAATCTAAACCAAACGTTGTGCACTCAAATCTTTTGCTGTATTTAGTTTATTTTGGCATCCGGATGATGATTCTAGCATGAAATTGCTTGGGCACCTGTTAATTTTTAAGATTTTGACACATTCAGCTCAAATGTACAATCATGCGCTAAAAACACATTTAAAGCAATAAAAAGGTGATTATGGCTGTCAAACCTAAACCAAACGTTGTGCACTCAAATCTTTTGCTGTATTTAGTTTATTTTGGCATCCGGATGATGATTCTAGCATGAAATTGCTTGGGCACCTGTTAATTTTTAAGATTTTGACACATTCAGCTCAAATGTACACAATTGCTGATTATGGCTGTCAAATCTAAACCAAACGTTGTGCACTCAAATCTTTTGCTGTATTTAGTTTATTTTGGCATCCGGATGATGATTCTAGCATGAAATTGCTTGGGCACCTGTTAATTTTTAAGATTTTGACACATTCAGCTCAAATGTACAATCATGCGCTACAAACGCATTTAAAGCAATAAAAAGGTGATTATGGCTGTCAAACCTAAACCAAACGTTGTGCACTCAAATCTTTTGCTATATTTAGTTTATTTTGGCATCCGGATG